>NW_027275038.1:0-70555 GCF_030028105.1 Mobula birostris
AGGGGTACTCTGCACTGGCTCCTTAACCCTTTTCCCCTCCTGACTGTCACCCAGTTCCTGTGTCCTGCCTTTGGGTGTAACTACCTCTCTGTATACCCCACCTATCACCCCCTCAGCTTCCCAAATGATCCAGAATTCATCCAGTTCCAGCTCCAACTCCTTAAGGCAGATTGTTAAAAGCTGCAGCTGGGTGCACTAAACTTCTCACAGCTGGATGTCTCCCTGCCTTCCCATATCCTGCAAGAGGAGCATTCCACTATCCTGCCTGGCATCTCTATATCTGCTCAGCCAGGATAGTAAAGAGGGGAAGGAGAAAAAAAACTTAATATTGAGCTTTTCTTTTCTTCTGCATTGGCTGAGTCAAGCCTCTCTTTGCGGAAGCCTTGAAGAGCTGAAGCTTGAAGATCAGCACCCTGTCCATTCAGACGACGGCCGCTGTGATGATGGCCACTGCGCTTGCCACTGCCTTCCTCTAATTTGCTCTTACTAGTCAACCCAAGATGCTGATTTGTCACTGATCAAAGCTCTTTTTCGTTGTAGCGACCCACCGCTGCTTTTTGTACTCGGGCAGTGTACCCGATTAAAGTCCCCTCCTCTCAAAACTTCCAGTGTCCGGATTGGGGGCCGGTCAAAGTGATAATAAACCTGAATCTGATTCTGAAACCTCTTCCATACCAGCTCAGGCAGTCTTCAATAATAATCAGTTCTCCAAGCTGAAATCCGAGTCACACGCACTGACCAATGAGATCCTCCCGTACCAAATGCTTACAGTAAGTGTTCACGGGGGGACTTTGCACAGAATGTGTCACGGGATAGTTGATGAAGCAGTGTCCATTAGGAACATGAGAGCAGAGCTGGACTCCTCAGACCATTGGGTTTGCGTCAGTATTCAGTTATGGCAATTTGTTTTTCCTCAACTCCACTCTTCACCTTCCTCCCATAATCCTCAATCCCTTTACCAATTAAGAACCTGTAGCTGGCCGGCAGTGGTCGCCAAACTTCGAGGTCAATGGTTCCGAGCTCAAATCCGGCCGGCTCCTTGCCTGTTTTCCATCCTTGCTGTGTTGAATGTTGAGCTAGCGACTCAACCTTGTAAAAATGGCAAACAATGGCACCCGATACACCGCAAGCACAAGGTATGGAAAGGAACAACAATCAAGTACCTATCAATCTCTGTCCTAAATGCATGAGCTTCCACAGCCTTCTGTGACAACAAATTCCAGATTCACCTTCCTCTGGTTGAAGAATTGTTCCTCATTACAGTTTTTGAGGGGCAGCCCCCTATATTCTGAGGCTGTGGCCTTCGGATCCTAGACCATTAACTGATGGAAACACCGTCTCCACATCCAGTTTACCCAGCTCTTTCAATATCCAGTAGGTTTCAATCCTTATGAACTCTGTCTAGCGCAGGCCCAGAGACATCACACACTCCTCAAAGGTCAAAGGGAGTCAGATGTCTTTGTTGAGAAAAGGTTTGGTCGGGAACAGAAGGGTGGGGCTGAATGAGATGATTGACTGTATATCATCCACCCCAGTGATGAAATCTTTGAGACGGAGACACTGGGCTTCGCTGAGCGGAGGCAGAAACTTTCAGGAAGATGTGTGGTTGCCCAAAATCCACTAAAGTCCTACTGACTTGCTGAGGGACTGCAGGACATTTAAAGCAGTGTTTAATAGAGAAGACCAGGTGACAAAGAGTAAAGCCAATTCATTCAGAATTCATTTCTCAGCTGCCTTACCCACCCCTGCCCCTGGCTCTCTACGTAGTCCAGCAGAGACAGAAGCGACAGTCCCACAAGGCTCTCCCTCCTGTGGAAACTGACGACAGCTGGGGTTGAGTTAGGGAATACAGCTCAGTAACTGGATAGTCAGAAAGGAAGGGGTGTGTGTCCATTAATCATCACAAGAAATTGTGTGTGTGTGTGTGCGCGCGTGTGTGTGTATTTGTGTGTGTGTTGTGCACGTGTGTGTGTATTTGTGTGTGTGTGCACATCTGTGCGTGTGTGTGTGCACGTGTGTGTGCGTGTTTGTGTGTGTGTGTGTATGAGTAATTGTGCGTGTGTGCGTGTGTGTGTTTGTGTGTGTGTGTTTCTGAGCGTGTGTGCGTGTTTGTGTGCGCGTGTGTGTTTGTGTGTGTGTGTATTTGTGTGTGTGTGTGCTTGTGTGTGTGTGTGTGCGTGTGTGTGTGTGTGCGTGTATGTATGTGTTTGTGTGTGCGTGTGTGTTTGTGTGTGCATGTGTGTTTGGGTGCATGTTTGTGTGTGTGTTTGTGTGCATACGTGTGTGCGTGTTTGTGTGTGTGTGCGTGCGTCTGTGCGTGTGTGTGTGCGAGTGTGTGTTTGTACACGTGTGTGTGCGTGTTTGTGTGTGTGTGTTTGTGCGTGTGTGTGTGTTTCTGAGCGTGTGTGCGTGTTTGTGTGCACGTGTGTTTGTGTGTGTGTGTATTTGTGTGTGTGTGTGTTTGTGTGTGTGTGCATGTGTGTGTGCATGTTTGTATGTGTGTGTGTTTGTGTTTGTGTGTGCGTGTGTGTTTGTGTGTGCATGAGTGTGTGCGTGTGCGTTTGTGTGTGTGTGTGTTTCTGCATGCGTGTTTGTGTGTGTGTGCATACGTGTGTGCGTGTTTGTGTGCATATGTGTGTGCGTGTTTGTGTGTGTGTGTGCATGTCTGTGCGTGTGTTTGTGTGTATGTTTGTGTGTGTGTGATTGTGTGCGTGTGTGCGTGTTTGTGTGTGTGTGTTTGCATGTGTGTGTGTGTTTTTGGGCGTGTGTGCGTGTGTGTGTGTGTTTGTGTGCGTGTGTGTTTGTGTGTGTGTGTTTGTGTGCGCGTGTTTGTGTGTGTGTTTGCGTGTGTGTGTGTTTGCGTGTGCGTGTTTGTTTGTGTTTGTGTGTTTGTGTGTGTTAGTGTGCGTGTGTTTGCGTGTGTGTGTATTTGTGTGCGTGTGTGTGTTTGTGTGTGTGTGTTTGTGTGTGTGTTTATATGTGTGTGTGTGTTTGTGTGTGTGTGTTTGCGTGTGCGTGTGTGTGTTTGTGTGTGTGTGTTTGCGTGTGCGTGTGTGTGTGCGCGTGTGTGTGTGTGTGTGTGTGTGGGGTGGGGTGTGGGGAAATGGTGGAGGACCGAGGCAGAAAGATCTGATCAACCTGTGTGGATGAGTGGGATTGGGGCAAGTAACTTGCTTCATCATTGGCTTGAGCTTCAGCGCCAAAGGCAGAGCTAATTACCAGAGCATCAAAGATAGAAATACCAATTAAAAGTGTGTAAATAGCTCCATAATTTGCTCGTCCAGGGATTGATACGGAAGGTCAAAGACCGATTATAACCATATAACAATTACAGCACAGAAACAGGCCATCTCGGCCCTTCTAGTCTATGCCGCACTCTTACTCTCACCTAGTCCCACTGACCTGTACTCAGCCCATAACTCTCCATTCCTTTCCTGTCCATATATCTATCCAATTTAACTTTAAACGACAACATCGAACCTGCCTCAACCACTTCTGCTGGAAGCTCGTTCCACACAGCTACCACTCTCTGAGTAAAGAAGTTCCCCCTCATGTTACCCCTAAACTTTTGCCCCTTAACTCTCAACTCAACTCCTCTTGTTTGAATCTCTCCCACTCTCAATGGAAAAAGCCTATCCATGCCAACTCTATCAATCCCCCTCGTAATTTTAAACACCTCTATCAAGTCTCCCCTCAACCTTCTATGCTCCAAAGAATAAAGACCTAACTTGTTCAATCTTTCTCTGTAACTTAGGTGCTGAAATCCAGGTAACATTCTAGTAATTCTCTATAGTCTCTCTATTTTGTTGACATCGTTCCTATAATTCGGTGACCAGAACTGTACACAATACTCCAGATTTGGCCTCACCAATGCCTTGTACAATTTCAACATTACATCCCAACTCTGATACTCAATGCTATACTCGATTGTCGATCAGAAGTCCAGGAGTCGAAGGGTTATGGTTGAGGACTGGCAGCTGAAGGCTTGTCCTGATTTTGGAGGAAAGACGTGTCTGGGTGGGTGGGGTGGAGGAAAGGAGCTTGTTTTGCTGTTGTTTTGTAGCTTGTTGTGTTCTGCGTTGTTCTCCCAAGCACCGTGGGCAAACTATGTTTGCAGAAGAATGTGTGTTGACCGTGTGGGCTGCCTCAGCACATCCCTCGATTGTGCTGGCTATCTAACACAAATGACACATATCACTGTATACTGCAAATAAATCTTCATCTTCACCTTTGGGGATTCTTCACCAAATTATTATTGAATTCTCCAACTTCCATTAAACCCCCATCCGTTTTCTCTCCCACCCTGATCCGTCCCGTGTCTCCTCCACTCAGCCCAGCTCCCATTACCCTGTTTTCTTTCCTTCCCCAACTCACACCCACACACTCCTCCCATTGCGTTGCCTCCCTTGATTCCATGTTCTACCTTCCCCAACTATCAGATTCCATTGTCTTCAGCTCTTTGTTTCCTCCACCTATCTGTCACTATTTCCACCCCTCCCCTTCCCTTCCATCTGCCTTCCCCCTCATCATTTCCACCCCTCCCCTTCCCCTCCATCTGCCTTCCCCCTCATCATTTCCACACCTCCCCTTCCCCTCCATCTGCCTTCCCCCTCATCATTTCCACACCTCCCCTTCCCCTCCATCTGCCTTCCCCCTCATCATTTCCACCCCTCCCCTTCCCCTCCATCTGCCTTCCCCCTCATTATTTCCACCCCTCCCCTTCCCCTCCATCTGCCTTCCCCCTCATCATTTCCACCCCTCCCCTTCCCCTCCATCTGCCTTCCCCCTCACTATTTCCACACCTCCCCTTCCCCTCCATCTGCCTTCCCCCTCATCATTTCCACCCCTCCCCTTCCCCTCCATCTGCCCTCCCCCTCATCATTTCCACCCCTCCCCTTCCCCTCCATCTGCCTTCCCCCTCACTATTTCCACACCTCTCCTTCCCCTCCATCTGCCTTCCCCCTCATCATTTCCACCCCTCCCCTTCCCCTCCATCTGCCTTCCCCCTCACTATTTCCACATCTCCCCTTCCCCTCCATCTGCCTTCCCCCTCATCATTTCCACCCCTACCCTTCCCCTCCATCTGCCCTCCCCCTCATCATTTCCACCCCTCCCCTTCCCCTCCATCTGCCTTTCCCCTCACTATTTCCACCCCTCCCCTTTCCCTCCATCTGCCTTCCCCCTCACTATTTCCACACCTCCCCTTCCCCTCCATCTGCCTTCCCCCTCATCATTTCCACCCCTCCCCTTCCCCTCCATCTGCCTTCCCCCTCACTATTTCCACACCTCCCCTTCCCCTCCATCTGCCTTCCCCCTCATCATTTCCACCCCTCCCCTTCCCCTCCATCTGCCCTCCCCCTCATCATTTCCACCCCTCCCCTTCCCCTCCATCTGCCTTTCCCCTCACTATTTCCACATCTCCCCTGCCCCTCCATCTGCCTTCCCCCTCATCATTTCCACCCCTCCCTTCCCCTCCATCTGCCTTTCCCCTCACTATTTCCACATCTCCCCTGCCCCTCCATCTGCCTTCCCCCTCATCATTTCCACCCCTCCCCTTCCCCTCCATCTGCCTTCCCCCTCATCATTTCCACCCCTCCCCTTCCCCTCCATCTGCCTTCCCCCTCATCATTTCCACCCCTCCCCTTCCCCTCCATCTGCCCTCCCCCTCATAATTTCCACACCTCCCCTTTCCCACCATCTGCCTTTCCCCTCACTATTTCCACACCTCCGCTTCCCCTCCATCTGCCTTCCCCATCATCATTTCCACACCTCCCCTTTCCCACCATCTGCCTTTCCCCTCACTATTTCCACACCTCCGCTTCCCCTCCATCTGCCTTTCCCCTCACTATTTCCACACCTCCCCTTCCCCTCCATCTGCCTTTCCCCCTCATTATTTCCACCCCTCCCCTTCCCCCTCCATCTGCCTTCCCCCTCACTATTTCCACCCCCCCTTTCCCACCATCTGCATTCCTCACTCACTATTTCTACCTCCTCTCCTTCCCCTCCATCTGCCCTTCCCCCTCACTATTTCTACCTCCTCCCCTTCCCCTCCATCTGCCCTTCCCCCTCACTATTTCTACCCCTCCCCTTCCCCTCCATCTGCCTTTCCCCTCACTATTTCTACCCTCCCCTTCCCCCTCCTCCTGCCTTTCCCCCTCTCACTATCTCTACCCCTCCCCTTCCCCCTCCATCTGCCTTCCTCCCTCACTATTTCTACCCTCCCCTTCCCCTACATCTGCCCTTCCCCCTCACTATTTCTACCTCCTCCCCTTCCCCTCCATCTGCCCTTCCCCCTCACTATTTCTACCCTCCCCTTCCCCCTCCATCTGCCTTCCTCCCTCACTATTTCTACCCTCCCCTCCCCCTCCATCTGCCTTTTCCCCTCACTATTTCTACCCTCCCCTCCCCCTCCATCTGCCTTTCCCCCTCACTATTTCCACACCTCTCCTTCCCCCTCCATCTGCCTTTCCCCCTCACTATTTCTACCCCTCCCTTTCCCTCCATCTGCTTTTCCCCCTCACTATTTCTACCCTCCCCTTCCCCTCCATCTGTCCTTCCCCTCACTATTTCCACACCTCCGCTTCCCCTCCATCTGCCTTTCCCCCTCACTATTTCTACCCCTCCCCTCCCCTTCCCCTCCATCTGCCTTTTCCCCTCACTATTTCTACCCCCTCCCCTTCCCCTCCATCTGCCTTTTCCCCTCACTATTTCTACCCCCTCCCCTTCCCCTCCATCTGTCCTTCCCCTCACTATTTCTACCCTCCCCTCCCCTTCATCTGCCTTCCCCCTCACTATTTCTACCTCCTCCCCTCCCCTCCATCTGCCTTCCCCCTCACTATTTCTACCCTCTCCTTCCCCTCCATCTGTCTTTCCCCTTCACTATTTCTACCTCCTCCCCTCCCCTTCCATCTGCCCTTCTCCCTCACTATTACTACCCCTCCCCTTCCCCTCCATCTGCCTTCCCCCTCACTATTTCTACCCTCCCCTTCCCCTACATCTGCCTCCCCCTCACTATTTCCACACCCCCCTTCACCTCCATCTGCCTTTCCCCCTCACTATTTCTACCCTCCTCTTCCCCCTCCATCTGCCTTTCTCCTCACTATTTCTACCCTCCCCTTCCCCTCCATCTGCCCTTTCCCTCACTATTTCTACCCTCCCCTTCCCCTACATTTGCCTCCCCCTCACTATTTCCACACCCCCCTTCACCATCTGCCTTTCCCCCTCACTATTTCTACCCTCCCCTTCCCCCTCCATCTGCCTTTCCCCCTCATTATTTCCACCCCTCCCCTTCCCCCTCCATCTGCCTTCCTCCCTCACTATTTCTACCCTCCCCTTCCCCTCCATCTGCCTTTCCCCTCACTATTTCCACACCTCTGCTTCCCCCTCCATCTGCCTCCCCCTCACTATTTCCACACCCCCCTTCACCTCCATCTGCCTTCCCCCCTCACTATTTCTACACCTCTGCTTCCCCCTCCATCTGCCCTTTCCCTCACTATTTCTACCCTCCCCTTCCCCTCCATCTGCCTTTCCCCTCACTATTTCCACCCCTCCCCTTCCCCTCTATCTGCCTTCCTCCCTCACTATTTCTACCCTCCCCTTCCCCTCCATCTGCCTTTCCCCTCACTATTTCCACACCTCTGCTTCCCCCTCCATCTGCCTCCCCCTCACTATTTCTACTCCTCCCTTTCCCTCCATCTGCCTTCCCTCCTCACTATTTCTACCCTCCCCTTTCCCTCCATCTGCCTTTCCCCTCACTATTTCTACCTCCTCCCCTTCCCCTCCATCTGCCCTTCCCCTCACTATTTCTACCCTCCCCTTCCCCTCCATCTGCCCTTTCCCTCACTATTTCTACCCTCCCCTTCCCCCACCATCTGCCTTTCCCCCTCTCATTATTTCTACCCTCCCCTTCCCCTCCATCTGCCTTTCCCCTCACTATTTCTACCCCTCCCCTTCCCCTCCATCTGCCCTTTCCCTCACTATTTCTACCCTCCCCTTCCCCCACCATCTGTCCTCCCCCTCACTATTTCCACACCCCCCTTCACCATCTGCCTTTCCCCCTCACTATTTCTACCCCTCCCCTTCCCCTCCATCTGCCCTTTCCCTCACTATTTCTACCCTCCCCTTCCCCTACATTTGCCTCCCCCTCACTATTTCCACACCCCCCTTCACCATCTGCTTTCCCCCTCACTATTTCTACCCTCCCCTTCCCCTCCATCTGCTTTCCCCCTCACTATTTCTACCCTCCCCTTCCCCCTCCATCTGCCTTTCCCCCTCATTATTTCCACCCCTCCCCTTCCCCCTCCATCTGCCTTCCTCCCTCACTATTTCTACCCTCCCCTCCCCTCCATCTGCCTTCCTCCCTCACTATTTCTACCCTCCCCTCCCTCCATTTGCCTTTCCCCCTCACTATTTCTACCCTCCCCTTCCCCCTCCATCTGCCTTCCCCCTCACTATTTCTACCCTCCCCTCCCCCTCCATCTGCCTTTCCCCACTATTTCTACCCTCCCCTTCCCCTCCATCTGCCTTCCCCCTCACTATTTCTACCCTCCCCTCCCCCTCCATCTGCCTTTCCCCTCACTATTTCTACACCTCCCCTTCCCCTCCATCTGCTTTCCCCCTCACTATTTCTACCCTCCCCTTCCCCCTCCATCTGCCTTTCCCCCTCATTATTTCCACCCCTCCCCTTCCCCCTCCATCTGCCTTTCCCCTCACTATTTCTACCCTCCCCTTCCCCTCCATCTGCCTTTCCCCCTCACTATTTCCACACCTCTCCTTCCCCCTCCATCTGCCTTCCCCCCCTCACTATTTCTACCCTCCCCTTCCCCTCCATCTGCCTTTCTCCTCACTATTTCTACCCTCCCCTCCCCTCCATTTGCCTTCCTCCCTCACTATTTCTACCCTCCCCTTCCCCCTCCATCTGCCTTTCTCCTCACTATTTCTACCCTCCCCTTCCCTCCATTTGCCTTCCCCCTCACTATTTCTACCCTCCCCTTCCCCTCCATCTGCCCTTCCCCTCACTATTTCTACCCTCCCCTTCCCCTCCATCTGCCCTTCCCCTCACTATTTCTACCCCTCCCCTTCCCTTCCATCTGCCCTCCCCCTCACTATTTCTACCCTCCCCTTCCCCTCCATCTGCTTTCCCCCCTCACTATTTCTACCCTCCCCTTCCCCTCCATCTGCCTTTTCCCCTCACTATTTCCACCCTCCCCTCCCCCTCCATCTGCCTTTTCCCCTCACTATTTCCACACCTCCCCTTCCCCTCCATCTGCCCTGCCCATCATCATTTACACCCCTCCCCTTCCCCTCCATCTGCCTTCCCCCTCATCATTTCCACCCCTCCCATTCCCCTCCATCTGCCCTCCCCCTCATCATTTCCACCCCTCCCCTTTCCCACCATCTGCCTTCCTCGCTCACTATTTCTACCTCCTCCCCTTCCCCTCCATCTGCCCTTCCCCCTCATCATTTCCACCCCTCCCCTTCCCCTCCATCTGCCTTTCCCCTCACTATTTCCACACCTCCCCTTCCCCTCCATCTGCCTTCCCCCTCACTATTTCTACCTCCTCCCATTCCCCTCCATCTGCCCTTCCCCCTCACTATTTCCACATCTCCCCTTCCCCTCCATCTGCCTTTCCCCTCACTATTTCTACCCTCCCCTTCCCCCTCCTCCTGCCTTTCCCCCTCTCACTATCTCTACCCCTCCCCTTCCCCCTCCATCTGCCTTCCTCCCTCACTATTTCTACCCTCCCTTTCCCGTCCATCTACCTTTCCCCCCTCACTATTTCCACACCTCTCCTTCCCCCTCCATCTGCCTTCCCCCTCTCACTATTTCTACCCCTCCTTTTCCCTCCATCTGCTTTTCCCCCTCACTATTTCTACCCTCCCCTTCCCCTCCATCTGTCCTTCCCCTCACTATTTCTACCCTCCCCTCCCCCTCCATCTGCCTTTCCCCCTCACTATTTCTACCTTCCCCTCCCCCTCCATCTGCCTTCCCCTCACTATTTCTACCCTCCCCTCCCCCTCCATCTGCCTTCCCCTCACTATTTCTACCTTCCCCTCCCCCTCCATCTGCCTTCCCCTCAGTATTTCTACCCTCCCCTTCTCCTCTATCTGCCCTTCCCCTCACTATTTCTACCCTCCCCTCCCCCTCCATCTGCCTTTCCCCCTCACTATTTCTACCTTCCCCTCCCCCTCCATCTGCCTTTCCCCTCACTATTTCTACCTTCCCCTCCCCCTCCATCTGCCTTCCCCCTCACTATTTCTACCCTCTCCCCTCCCCCTCCTTCTGCCTTCCCCTCACTATTTCTACCCTCCCCTTCCCCTCCATCTGCCTTCCCCTCACTATTTCTACCCTCCCCTTCTCCTCTATCTCCCCTTCCCCTCACTATTTCTACCCTCCCCCTGCCTTTCCCCTCACTATTTCTACCTTCCCCTCCCCCTCCATCTGCCTTTCCCCCTCACTATTTCTACCTTCCCCTCCCCCTCCATCTGCCTTCCCCCTCACTATTTCTACCCTCTCCCCTCCCCCTCCTTCTGCCTTCCCTCACTATTTCTACCTTCCCCTCCCCCTCCATCTGCCTTCCCCTCACTATTTCTACCCTCCCCTTCCCCTCCATCTGCCTTCCCCTCACTATTTCTACCCTCCCCTTCTCCTCTATCTCCCCTTCCCCTCACTATTTCTACCCTCCCCCTGCCTTTCCCCTCACTATTTCTACCTTCCCCTCCCCCTCCATCTGCCTTTCCCCTCACTATTTCTACCCTCCCCTCCCCCTCCACCTGCCCTTCCCCCTCACTATTTCTACCCCTCCCCTTCCTCTCCATTTGCCTTCCTCCCTCACTATTTCTACCCTCCCCTTCCCCCTCCATCTGCCCTTCCCCTCACTATTTCTACCCTCCCCTTCCCCCTCCATCTGCCTTTCCCCTCACTATTTCTACCCTCCCCTCCCCCTCCATCTGCCTCCCCCTCACTATTTCTACCCTCCCCTCCCCCTCCACCTGCCCTTCCCCCTCACTATTTCTACCCCTCCCCTTCCTCTCCATTTGCCTTCCCCCTCACTATTTCTACCCTCCCCTCCCCCTCCATCTGCCTCCCCCTCACTATTTCTACCCTCCCCTTCCCCTCCATCTGCCCTTCCCCTCACTATTTCTACCCTCCCCTCCCCTTCATCTGCCTTTCTCCTCACTATTTCTACCTTCCCCTCCCCCTCCATCTGCCTTCCCCTCACTATTTCTACCTTCCCCTCCCCCTCCATCTGCCTTCCCCTCACTATTTCTACCCTCCCCTCCCCCTCCATCTGCCTTCCCCTCACTATCTCTACCCCTCCCCTTCCCCTCCATCTGCCTTCCCCTCACTATTTCTACCCTCCCCTCCCCCTCCATCTGCCTTTCCCCCTCACTATTTCTACCTTCCCCTCCCCCTCCATCTGCCTTCCCCTCACTATTTCTACCTTCCCCTCCCCCTCCATCTGCCTTCCCCTCACTATTTCTACCCTCCCCTTCCCCTCCATCTGCCTTCCCCTCACTATTTCTACCCTCCCCTTCCCCTCCATCTGCCTTCCCCTCACTATTTCTACCCTCCCCTTCTCCTCTATCTCCCCTTCCCCTCACTATTTCTACCCTCCCCCTGCCTTTCCCCTCACTATTTCTACCTTCCCCTCCCCCTCCATCTGCCTTTCCCCTCACTATTTCTACCCTCCCCTCCCCCTCCATCTGCCTCCCCCTCACTATTTCTACCCTCCCCTCCCCCTCCACCTGCCCTTCCCCCTCACTATTTCTACCCCTCCCCTTCCTCTCCATTTGCCTTCCTCCCTCACTATTTCTACCCTCCCCTTCCCCCTCCATCTGCCCTTCCCCTCACTATTTCTACCCTCCCCTTCCCCCTCCATCTGCCTTTCCCCTCACTATTTCTACCCTCCCCTCCCCCCTCCATCTGCCTCCCCCTCACTATTTCTACCCTCCCCTCCCCCTCCACCTGCCCTTCCCCCTCACTATTTCTACCTCCCCTTCCCCTACATCTGCCTTTCCCCTCACTATTTCTACCTCCTCCCCTCCCCTTCCATCTGCCCCTCTCCCTCTCTATTTCTACCCCTCCCCTTCCCCCACCATCTGCCTTTCCGCCCTCATTATTTCTACCCTCCCCTTCCCCTCCATCTGCCTTTCCCCTCACTATTTCTACCCCTCCCCTTCCCCTCCATCTGCCCTTTCCCTCACTATTTCTACCCTCCCCTTCCCCCACCATCTGTCCTTCCCCTCACTATTTCTACCCTCCCCTTCCCCTCCATCTGCCTTTCCCCTCACTATTTCTACCCTCCCCTTCCCCTCCATCTGCCTTTCCTCTCACTATTTCTACCCTCCCCTCCCCCTCCATCTGTCTTTCCCCTCACTATTTCTACCCTCCCCTCCCCCTCCATCTGTCTTTCCCCTCACTATTTCTACCCTCCCCCTGCCTTTCCCCTCACTATTTCTACCTTCCCCTCCCCCTCCATCTGCCTTTCCCCTCACTATTTCTACCCTCCCCTCCCCCTCCATCTGCCTCCCCCTCACTATTTCTACCCTCCCCTCCCCCTCCACCTGCCCTTCCCCCTCACTATTTCTACCCCTCCCCTTCCCCCTCCATCTGCCCTTCCCCTCACTATTTCTACCCTCCCCTTCCCCCTCCATCTGCCTTTCCCCTTCACTATTTCTACCCTCCCCTCCCCCTCCATCTGCCTCCCCCTCACTATTTCTACCCTCCCCTCCCCCTCCACCTGCCCTTCCCCCTCACTATTTCTACCCCTCCCCTTCCTCTCCATTTGCCTTCCCCCTCACTATTTCTACCCTCCCCTTCCCCTACATCTGCCTTTCCCCTCACTATTTCTACCTCCTCCCTCCCCTTCCATCTGCCCCTCTCCCTCTCTATTTCTACCCCTCCCCTTCCCCTCCATCTGCCTTTCCCCTCACTATTTCTACCCTCTCCCCTCCCCCTCCTTCTGCCTTCCCCCTCACTATTTCTACCCTCCCCTTCCCCTCCTCCTGCCTTTCCCCTCACTATTTCTACCCTCCCCTTCCCCCTCCTCCTGTCTTTCCCCCTCTCCATATCTCTACCCCTCCCCTTCCCCCTCCATCTGTCTTCCTCCCTTACTATTTCTACCCTCCCGTTCCCCTCCATCTGCCTTCCCCCTCACTATTTCTACCCCTCCCTTTCCCTCCATCTGCCTTTCCCCCTCACTATTTCTACCCTCCCCTTCCCCCTCCTCCTGTCTTTCCCCCTCTCCATATCTCTACCCCTCCCCTTCCCCCTCCATCTGCCTTCCCCTCACTATTTCTGCCCTCCCCTTCCCCCTCCTCCTGCCTTTCCCTACTCACTATCTCTACCCTCCCCTTCCCCCTCCATCTGCCTTTCCCCCTCACTATTTCTACCCCTCCCCTTCCCCTCCATCTGCCTTCCCCCTCACTATTTCTGCCCTCCCCTTCCCCCTCCTCCTGCCTTTCCCTACTCACTATTTCTACCCTCCCCTCCCCCTCCATCTGCCTTCCCCTCACTATTTCTGCCCTCCCCTTCCCCCTCCTCCTGCCTTTCCCTACTCACTATCTCTACCCTCCCCTTCCCCCTCCATCTGCCTTTCCCCCTCACTATTTCTACCCTCCCCTTCCCCTCCATCTGCCTTCCCCCCTCACTATTTCTACACCTCCCCTTCCCCTCCATCTGCTTTCCCCCCTCACTATTTCTACCCTCCCCTTCCCCCTCCATCTGCCTTTCCCCCTCATTATTTCCACCCCTCCCCTTCCCCCTCCATCTGCCTTCCTCCCTCACTATTTCTACCCTCCCCTTCCCCTCCATCTGCCTTTCCCCTCACTATTTCCACACCTCTGCTTCCCCCTCCATCTGCCTCCCCCTCACTATTTCTACTCCTCCCTTTCCCTCCATCTGCCTTTCCCCTCACTATTTCTACCTCCTCCCCTTCCCCTCCGTCTGCCCTTCCCCTCACTATTTCTACCCTCCCCTCCCCTCCATTTGCCTTTTCCCATCACTATTTCTACCCTCCCCTTCCCCTCCATCTGCCTTTTCCCCTCACTATTTCTACCCTCCCCTGCCCCTTCCATCTGCCCTTCCCCTCACTATTTCTACCCCCTCCCTTTCCCCTCCATCTGCCTTTCCCCCTCACTATTTCTACCCCCTTCCCCTTCCCCTCTATCTGCCTTCCTCCCTCACTATTTCTACCCCCTCCCCTTCTCCCTCCATCTGCCTTTTCCCCCTCACTATTTCCACCCCCTTCCCCTCTCACTTGCACCTATTTATCACCTACTGTTCTTGCTCCACTCCCTCCATGCACCTTGTTACACTGGTACCTCCCCTCTTTCTTTCAGTCCCGATGAAGAGTCTGATCTGAAAAGTTGACTGCCCATTTCCCTCCACAGATGCTGCCTGACCTGCTGAGTTTTTCCGTCACTTTGTGTGCTGCTTCTGCTGTCTCCGGTATCTCCGATAGCTATTGAAGATCAGGTGAGCACATGGATTTCTGCAGACATTTTTCATTTCACCTCATACCATTCCGTTCTTTTGTCGTTCCTGCTGACATCGAATCTCATTTGTAGTAGTTTACCTTTTTATTTTACTTTGATCATTATCTGAGGTCGCAGCAAGATCTGAGTCAACTGGGAAAACAGTCTTCCTTGGAGCAAAGGAGGCTAAGGTGATCTTACAGAAGCTTACAAGCTCCCGCAGCCCGGAACTGGAACACCTATCGGTGAAGTGTCGTCCCTACTACCTGCCAGGGGAATTCACCTCGGTCATACTGACAGCAGTCTACATTCCCCCCAGGCGGACGTGGAGTGTGCTCTGAACATACTGTATGCCAACATCAGTAAGCTTGAGAGCAGGTATCCGTAGGCTTTGCTCATTACAGCCGGGGACTTTAACCAGGCCAACCTCAGAAAGGTGCTGCCAAAGTTATACCACATGTCTGCTCCCCCACTAGAGGCCCGAATATACTTGATCACCGCTACACAGCAGTCAAGGATGCCTACCGTTCCATCCCACGACCTCACTTCAGAAAATCGGACCATCAGGCCGTACTCCTCCTCCGCTTACAAACAGAAACAAAGTGGGAGGTCATGGTGTCAAAAGTAGTGTCGTGTTGGACGGAGGAAACGGATGAGGTCCTCCATGACTGCTTTGAATCGGTAGACTGGTTAGTATTCAAAGACTCGGCAGCTAACCTCAATGAGTATGCCTCAGCTGTCATGGACTTTATTTGGAAATGCACGGAGGACTGTGTGTCTCGCAAGATGATCCGGGTATTCCCTTACCGGAAATCTTGGATGAATTATGAGGTCAAGTCTCTTTTAAAGGCTAGAGCTGCGGCTTTTAGGTCCGGGGATACCAGTTGCTACACGGAATCCAGGTGTGAACTCCGGAAAGCAATTAAGGGCGCCAAAACGCCATAACGAGCCAAGTTGGAAGCCCAGGCTAACCAGAGGGATGCCAGTAGACTATGGCAGGGTCTAAATGAGATCACTGGGCACAAAGAAAAGGCTGGGAATATCAATAACTGTGGCGCTTCTCTTCCTAACGAACTGAACGTATTCTACGCAAGATTCGAACAGAAGAGGAGCGTCCCGCTCCCTCTGGATGAACCGGACCTGGTGGCATCGAGGTTCATCGTCACCGAGGAGGACATTAGAAGGGCTTTCCTGAAGGTAAATCCAAGGAAGGCAACGGGCTTAGATGGCGTCCCAGGACGGGTTCTCCGGGCCTGTGCAAGCGAGCTAGCTGGAATGTTTGCTGACATCTTCAACTGCTTCTTGTTTCAGTCTAAGATCCCCTCATGTTTTAAGAAGGCAACGATAATCCCAGTGCCGAAGAAGAGCAAGGTGGCATGCCTGAATGACTATCGACCTGTGTCTCTGACATCAATTGCTATGAATTGCTTCCAGAGATTGGTTATGGCACACATCAACCTACCGCTCAACCTCGGCACTTTGCAATTCACCTACTGGAGCAACAGGTCAACGGCAGATGCCATCTCTCTGGCCCTACATTCCTCCTTAGAACACCTGGAGAATAAAGACACATACGTAAGGCTCCTTTTCATTGATTACAGCTCTGTTTTTAACACCATCATTCCAAATAAACTGATTCCTAAGCCCCGGAACCTGGACCTTAGCACTCAGATCTGCAGCTGGATCTTCAGCTTCCTCACAGACAGGACCCAGGGTGTAAAAATAGGGGACAAGCTCTCCTCTACAATCACTCTGAGCACCGGTGCCCCACAAGGCTGTGTACTCAGCCCCCTGCCGTACTCACTGTACACCCATGATTGTGTAGCCAAGTTTCCATCAAACTCAATATATAAGTTTGCTGATGACACAGCAATTGCAGGCCGTATCTCGGTAATGATGAGTTTGAGTACAGAGAGGAAATTAAGAACCTGGTGGCATGGTGCGAAGACAATAACCTATCCCTCAACGTCAGCAAGACGAAGGAATTGGTTGTTGACTTCAGAAGGAGTAGCGGATTGCATGACCCAATTTACATCGGTGGTGCGCAAGTGGAACAGATCAAAAGCTTTAAGTTCGTCGGGGTCAATATCACAAATGACCTGACTTGGTCTAACCAAGCAGAGTCCACTGCCAAGAAGGCCCACCAGCGCCTTTACTTCCTGAGAAAACTAAAGAAATTTGGCCTGTCCCCTAAAACCCTCACTAATTTTTATAGATGCACTGTAGAAAGCATTCTTCTAGGGTGCATCACAACCTGGTATGGAAGTTGTCCTGTCCAAGACCGAAAGAAGTTGCAGAAGATCATGAACACGGCGCAGCACATCACGCAAACCAATCTTCCGTCCATGGACTCACTTTACACCGCACGCTGTCGGAGCTGTGCTGCCAGGATAATCAAGGACACGACCCACCCAGGCAACACACTTTTCGTCCCTCTTCCCTCCGGGAGAAGGCTCAGGAGCTTGAATACTCATACGGCCAGATTTGGGAACAGTTTCTTTCCAACTGTGATAAGACTGCTGAACGGATCCTGACCTGGTTCTGGGCCGTACCCTCCAAATATCCGGACCTGCCTCTTGTTTTTTTGCACTACCTTATTTCCCATTTTTCTATTTTCTATTTATGATTTATAATCCAAATTTTTAATAGTTACTAATTTTAACTATTTTAAATACTTTTAATATTTAATATTTGTAATCCAGGGAGTGTGAAGCGCAGAATCAAATATCGCTGTGATGATTGTACGTTCTAGTACCAATTGTTTGGCGACAATAAAGTATAAAGTATAAAGTATAAAATGATGGGGGGGGGGGGGAGTGTAAATAGGGTAGATAGGTCAGAGCCCCAAACTAGAGTCTAAAGTTAGAAGGGAAGGATTTAAAGGGACAGGGTTTCACACAGAGGGTGGTGGGTACATTCACAGTTTTTGCCACAGTTGGACAGATGATGCGATCGGATAGGTTTAGAGGGAGACGGGACAAATACAGGCAGATGGATGGGACTGGTGTAAGGAGCTGACTTGGTTTCTGAGCCACACAGCAGAGAAACTGGCCCTCGGCCCATCTCGTTCATGCTCACCAAGATTCCAGCGAAGCGAGGCCTGGATCTGCAGGTCAGATGTCTCTTCATGCAGGGATGGTAGCAAACTGAGCTTTGTAACAACAGATGTAAACTGAGCTTTGTAACAACGGACGTACACATTGGTGGTTTCACGGGAAGCCAGTCAAATTCAAAGTCACCACATGAGGAGGAGGGGTGTGGTGTGTGGGGACAGCGTGTCTGTACCACACAGCCATTTGAAGCTCTACACAAAAATGGCTGCCGAGTTAAGTCTAAGACAAATGAGAGACAGTGAAATGGACAGGCAAGAGACTGAAAATCTCATATCTGAACTTCACCTGAAACATCAGCCATCCCTCTACCTCCGTTGACTTCCTCCAGCAGGGTTTGACTGTCACTGAGAGACAGTGATTCCTTTCAGCCCACTTTTCCTGACTGTATCACAGGCAAATTCAGTCCTATTCTCACTCATCATTTCCCTGAAGGTTAATTTGCAGGTTGAGTCTGTGGCGAGGAAGGCAAATGCAATTTTAGCATTCATCTCAAGAGGACTAGAATATAACAGGGATGTAACATTGAAACTTTATAAAGCACTGGTGAGGCCTCACTTGTATTGTGAGCAGTTCTGGGCCTCTTATCTTAGAAAGGATGTGCTGAAACTGGAGAGGCTTCAAAGGACATTCACAAAAACAATTCCAGGATTGAATGGCTTGTCATATGAAGGGTGTTTGATGACTCTGGGCCTGTATTCACTGGAATTTAGAAGGATGAGGGGTGACCTCATTGAAATCTATCAAATGGTGAAAGGCTTTGTTCGAGTGGACGTGGAGAGGATGTTTCCTCAGGTGGGAGAGTCTAAGACCAGAGGACACAGCCTCAGAATAGAAGGGCATCCTTTTAGATGGGAGGTTTGGTGGAATTCCTTTAGCTAGAAAGTGGTGAATCTCAGGCATTCTTTGCCACAGGTGGCCGTAGAAGCCAAGTCTTTATGTATATTTTAGGCAGAGGTTGATAGATACTTGATCGGTCGGGCCATGGAGGGATAAAGTGAGAAGGCAGGAGATTGGGGCTGAGAGGAATATTGGATCAGCCATGATGAAATGGTGGAGCAGACTTGATGAGCCAACTGGCCTAATTCTGCTCCTGTATCTTAAGGTCTTATTTACTGAGGTACAGTGAAAAGCTTTGTTTGGTATGCATCCTAACAAATCATTTCATTACAACAACATACTGAGGTAGTACAAGGGAAAAGCAGTAACAAAATGCAGAATAAGGTGCTTTGAGCATTTTTCAATCTCATTGTTTTTTTTACAGAAGTAGCCAAAGACAGCTGTCGCCATGGGTGGAACAACTGTAAGCAACCTCTCAGCACAGAGCAACTGTATCGGGCAAAGCTTAGAATCCTTGCTGTTGAAAGACAGGTTTCTGCAGAGGAGGGACAGTGCAGTGCATTCACAAGGCAAGAACCTCTCCCAAAACAACATTCCCTTTCTTGACTCTGAGAGGCTACTGTGAGTCGGAGGATGTACAAATAAGGCACCACTCACCCAACCATGTCACCTCTCTGCTCAGTAGGCATGACGACAAGGCCAGCATTTTCAAAGTGAGAACAGTTAAAGACTGTGCGGTAAGACTGTTTTCAAGACCAGTCTATGAGATCAACCTTCTTTTCCCAAAGACCTAGTGAAGTGATCAGTTAACTTTTAGATTCAGTAGTTAAATTTGACATCCTACGGAATGAAAGCGAGGACAAGAGGAACTCTATCCCTGTTAAGGTGGTTTTTAAGGCATATTTATGGAGTGTTGCATATGTCTCTGACCTTGGTCAACACTGTTTTGTTAGAATAATCGCTAGGATTAGTATATTAAGGTTTGTGGCAATTCTGTATTGAATTTATTATGTACTTACAGTAAGTCTCTGCATTTTCACAGTAAAGTGATCTTATTAAAAACCCTGGAGAAGGCTCATGGTGGTGAGGAAGGCTTTGGAGCACTGCCCTTCATGAATCAGGGCATAGAGCCATAGAAACTATGGCACAGCAACAGGCCATTTGGCCCATCTAGTCTGTGCTAAACTATTATTCTGTCTAGTACCATTGACCTGTGCCTGGACCAGAGCTTCTATTCCCTTCCCATCCATGTAGCTATCTAAATTTCCCTTAATGTTGAAATCAAACCTGTATCCACCACTTTCACCCCAGCTCCTTTCACACCCTCACCACCTTCTGAGTTCAAGAAAATCTCCCTCATGTTCCCTTAAATGTTTCAGCTTTCATCCTTAACCCATGACCTCCAGTTCTAGTCTCATCCAACCTCAGTGGAAAAAGCCTATTTGCATTTACCCAATCTATACCCCTCATAATTCTGTCTCCCTCTATCAAATCTTCCCTCACCTTTCTATGTTCCAGGAAATAAAGTTCTAACCTATTCAACTTTCCCCTATAACTTACATATTCAAGTCCCAGCAACATTCTTGTAAATTTTCTCTGCACTCTTTTGACCTGATTGATATCTTTCCCGTAGGCAGGTGACTAGAACTAGACTCAATACTCTAAATTAGGCCTCACCAATATCTTATACAACTTTACCATTACATCCCAACACCTGTACTCAATACTTTGAAGGCCAATGTGCCAAAACTCTTTTTATGACCCTATCTACCTGTGACGTCACGTTCAATGAATTACCGACCTGTATTCCCAGATCCCTCTGTTCTAACAGAGTCCACAGTGTCCAATCACTCTCCATGTAAGCCCTACTCTGGTTTGTCCTCCCAAAGTGCAACACCTTGCACTTGTCTGCATCAAATTCAATCTGCCATTTTTCAGCCCATTTTTCCAGCTAGTCCAGATCCCGCTGCAAGCCGTGATAGTCCTCCTCCCTGTCCACTACACCTCAAACCTTGCTAATGTAATTTACCACATTACCACCCCGATCATTGGTATAGATGACAACCAATAACAGACCCAGCACCAATCCCTACGGCACTCCAGAAGTCACAGGCCTCCAATCTACTACCACTACACTCTCTAGCTCCTCTCGTGAAACCAATGTCTAATCCAATTTACTACCTCATCCTGAATGTCAAGTGACTGACTGTCATGTAGTACCTTGTCAAAGGCCTTGCTGAAGTCCACGCAGTCAACTTCCTTGCGAACTTTCTTGAAGAACACTTTGACATGACCTGCTATGCACAAACCCATGTTAACTATCCCTAATCAAAGCTGTCTCTCTAATAATTATATACCCAGTCCGTCAGAATACCTTCCAATAATTTTCCCACTGCTGATATCAGGCTCGTCAGCCTAGAGTTTCCCATCTTGTTCTTAGAGCCTTTCTGAAACAACAGAACACTAGCAATCCCTTGTCACCTCACCCGTGGCTAAAGACATTTTAAATACCTCCGCCAGGGCACACCCCTCTGCTGACTGTGGATATAGCATGGGTATCCGAACAGAGTGAAGAGCTTGCGCAGGGCTTTTATAACTGACGTGGTAGTGGTGTCGGGGCAGGGGATGGCGAGGGGGAACCGCGAGTACTCGTCAATTACGTTAAGAAAGTACACATTGCGGTCAGTGGAGGGAAGGAGGCCCTTAAAGTCAACACTCAGTCGCTCAAAGGGGCGGGTGGCCTTGATGAGTTGTGCCTTTTCGGGTCGGTAGAAGTGCGGTTTGCACTCTGCGCAGACTTGGCAGTCCCTGGTCATCATCCTGATCTCCTCAAGGGAGTAAGGCAGGTTCCGGGCTTTCACGAAGTGGAAAAGCTGGGTGACCTCCGGGTGGCAAAGATCTGCATGTAGGGCATATAGCCAGTCGATCTGCGCGTTGGCGCACGCTCCCCGGGATAGGGCATCGGAGGCTCATTGAGCTTCCCAGGCCTGTACATGATGTCATAGTTGTAGGTGAAGAGTTCGATTCTCCACCTCTGAATTTTATCGTTTTTGATTTTGCTCCGCTGCTGATTATTAAACATGAATGCGACCGAGTGCTGGTCAGTTAGCAGGGTGAACCTTTTGGCGGCAAGATAGTGCCTCCAGTGCCTTATAGCTTCCACTATGGCCTGGGCCTCTTCCTCCACCGCGGAGTGCCGAATTTCAGGGCCTTGAAGGGTACGGGAGAAGAACGCCACTGGTCTTCCTGCCTGGTTGAGGGTAGCAGCCAGCGCAAAGTTGGAGGCGTCACTCTCTACTTGGAAGGGAATGGGCTCATCCACCGCATGCATTGCTGCTTTGGCAATGTCCCCTTTTATGCGGTTGAAGGCCGCGTGGGCCTCGGCTGAGACGGGGAATGTGGTGGACTTGACCAGGGGGCGGGCCTTGTCTGCATAGTTAGAGACCCATTGGGCGTAATATGAAAAGAAGCCCAGGCACCTTTTGAGGGCTCTGAGGGTATTGGGAAGAGGGAGTTCCAACAGGGGGTGCATACGGTCGGGGTCAGGGCCAATGACTCCATTCTCCATGACACACCCAAGGATAGCAAGTCGGGTGGTCCCGAATACACACTTGTCCTTGTTATAGGTGAGGTTGAAAGATTTGGCCGCTTGGAGAAATTTTTGGAGGTTGTTGTCGTGATCCTGCTGGTCGTGACCGCAGATGGTGATGTTATCCAGATATGGGAACGTGGCCTTCAGTTGGCACTGGTCCACCATCCGGTCCATTGCCCTCTGGAAGACAGATACACCATTCGTGACACCAAAGGGGACGCGCAGGAATTGATAAAGCCTGCCGTCTGCCTCGAAGGCAGTGTAAGCGCGGTCCTCCCGGCGGATGGGGAGCTGATGGTAAGCGGTCTATGGTCGAGTACACCTTGTACTGTGCTATCTGATTGACCATATCCGCGATGCGGGGTAGAGGGTACGCGTCGAGCTGCGTGAACCTATTGATGGTCTGGCTATAGTCCACGACCATCCTATTCTTCTCCCCGTTCCGAACAACGACCACCTGTGCCCTCCAAGGACTTGTGCTTGCCTCAATGACCCCCTCCCTGAGCAGCCGCTGCACCTCTGACTTAATGAAAGCTCTGTCCCCCGCGCTGTACCTCCTGCTTTTAGTTGCCACAGGTTTACAGTCGGGGGTCAGGTTGGTGAACAGCGGTGGGGGAGGGATCCTGAGGGTGGAGAGGCCGCAAGTGGTGTCGGTCGTGTGGCAGTTGGCATGATGTTGGGTGGGATGTGCGGGTCGGTGTGTGGTCAGTAGTGGGGTATGTGACATATCTCTACAAAATGGGATTTATGACAGAAATTGGTGGGAAGGGCCCATCATACTTCATTGTCACGCTTCTCAGGTGGCTCTGGAAGTCGAGCCCCAATAGCACAGGGGCACACAGTTGAGGCATGACCAGTAATGTAAAGTCCTGATATTCTGTGCCCTGTACCACTAGCGTCGCTACACAACCCCCCCGGGTGTCTGTTGTATGCGACCCGGAAGCCATGGTGACCCTCTGACTTACTGGCTGTATCGTGAATCCGCAATGCTGCACCGTGTCCGAGTAGATAAAACTCTCTGTGCTGCCCGTGTCAAACAGGCAGCTTGTCCTGCGCCCCTCCACCAGGATGTCCATCATTGACCTTGCGAGCTGGTGGGGAGCGCTTTGGTCGAGGGTCATGGAGGTCAGAGTTAAGTCACTGTCTTGGTCTGGTGCAGTGGGGTGCCTCGTGAACACCCATGGGTCGTAGGCGGTACGAAGTGGCGCCGACCAAGATGGCCGCCCCCATGTCTCGCACATCGTGGCGGCGTGCAGGCAAGATGGCTATCCCCATGCCTCGCACAAGGCGCTGCTCGATCCCACTCGCGGTTTGGACTTACAGACCTTGGCGAAGTGGCCCTTCTTTCCACAGCTGGAGCAGGTAGCTTCTCGGACCGGGCAGCGTTTCCAGGGGTGATTCTCGAGTCCGCAGAAGTAACACTTCACGGACTTGTGACTGGCAGCAGCCGTGGTCGATTCGCCGGCGGGTTGCAGGGTCTGTGGCATCTACGAGGCCGTCGGGAGATCGCATGCCTGGTGAGCCTCAGAGTTGTGCAGAGCGACCTCCAGCATGTCGGCCAGCTCAATGGCTGAACGTAAGGTAAGATTGGCGTGTTCCAGCAGCCGCTGGTGCACATACACTGACCTGGTCCCCGTGATGAAGGCGTCTCTCACTAGGAGCTCCGCATGTTGTTCAGCCGTCAGCCCCTGGCAATCGCAGGGCCGCACGAGTGTCTGTAGGGCCCGGACGAACTCAGCGCTCGACTCTCCGGGCCGCTGCTGCCGCGTTGCTAAGCGATATCGTGCATAGACAGTGCTTACCGGCCACAGGTATTGTCTTCTGAGGGCGCTTATTGTGCCGTCGTAGCTCGGCTGGTCTCTGATCATTGAGTAGACCCGTGGACTGACCCTGGAGAGGAGAACTCTGCGCCTCGCGGCGGACTCGGTCACTTCAATCTCCTCCAGGTATGATTCGAAGCAGGCCAGCCAGAGTTCGAAAGCGTTTCCGGCTTCAGGTGTTTGCGGGTCGAGGTCTCAGGATGTGTTCCATGCTTTAAAATTACTGTTAATAAAATCGATGAACTATCAATTACTCCAAAAGACTGGAAGAAGAGTAAATACCGAAAGGCTTTTATTAACAGTAAATGGGTCTCGTCCCTGCTGAGTATCCGCCCTGGACTGAGAGAGGGAGCAGTGGCACAATCGCCTTTATTCAGGGCTCTGTGGGAGGAGCCACAGGGGCAGTCAGCAGAGGGGCGTGTCCAGGCAGGTAACCCAGTTACAACCTATACACATGGTTTACCACAAGCTGAAAAGGTTCCAGAGGAGATTTACAAGGGGGTTGCCAGGACCTGAAGGAAAGTCCCTAGGGAAAGGCTGGGCTGGCTAGGACCCCATTCCTTGGAATGCAAAAGACTGACAGATTATAATCGAGAGATGTTGGCAAACGGGAGGAAAAGGAGAAGAGCCTTGACAGGCATGTTGGGTGAAAGGTGTACTTCCAGGCTGTACGATTCTACAAGCCAGCTGGCTCAGTTGGAAAAAAATAACTTGGGATGAAGGAGGAAGAAGAATAAAATTACCAAGCAACACAGACAAAACACTGGTAGAACTCAGCAGGCTGGGCAGCATCTGTGGAAAAGAGTACAGTCGAGGTCTCAAGCTGAATCCAGCATTTTGTGTGTGTTGCTTGGATTTTCAACATCTGCAGATTTTCTCTTGTTTGTAATAAAATTATCACTTGGTTGCAAAGGAAGAAGAATGAATCGGATTGTACGTCTCAACCTCTGGAAGGTTACCCGATCCAACACTTGCTATTACATGTAAACTTATTGCATTTCTTTGACTTGATGCTCTTCCTGTGTGCATCGTGCTGCAAGACTGGCCTTCGATTTTATCTACTGCGTACCTAGAGACAACTAGTACCTGACCCACGTCAGAAACACCAGCTGGAGTCTGAGATTATTTCTGTAAAGTCTGGGGTTGACAGAAGCTGATGTCTGCGAGGTGGAGGAAGAGGCCTTTCATTAACCTGGAGACAAAACTCCTGGCGCTCTCCATTTATCACACACTGCCATAAAGAGTCTTTTAAAACTATGAGGCTGAGTGGATGGAGTTGGCTGACTTGGTGGGGGTGGGTGGGGAATGGGCGGATTTGAATGTGGCTTCCTGAGGGGTTTGTTTCCTTGCGTCACAACTCTGTAACTCAGGGGTTCCCAACCGTTTTTGCACCACGGACCGGTTTAACATTGACAATGTTCTTGCGGACCGGCTGACCGACGCGGGCAGGGGTAGGGTTGCCAACTTTCTCACTTGTGTTTACCCCGAGAAAGACTACCATGACGATGAAGCCTTGTGCGGGCACCAGTGCACGCATGCGTGTATGTGCCGATTTTTTCCTACAAATCAGTTTTGGTGATTCTGCTCAGTGAAACTACACTGTACATACATTATTTCTACTTTATATAGGCTGTGTATTTATCATATCATTCCTGCTTTTACTATATGTTACTGTTATTTTAGGTTTTATGTGTTATTTGGTCTGATTTGATAGGTTATTTTTTGGGTCTGGGAATGCTCAAAAATTTTTCCCATATAAATTAATAGTAATTTCTTCTTCGCTTTAGTCCATTTTGGCATGAAAGTTTTCATAGGAATGCTCTACCTTAACGGGGGAAATACAGGACAAGGGTGGTCCCCTATGGGACAAATCAATTTAGCCCAATATACGGGATGTCCCAGCTAATACGTGACAGTTGGCAACCCTAGTGGGGGTGGGGTGGTGTTAATCAGGACCGGAATATAGGTGATAAGTCAACTATAAGTCACTTATAAGTGGCTAATACTAAATAATGTGAATTTAATATTAAACCCAGAGCGCATATTTTCCTTGCAGAAATAAATTATATATTATTATATTTGTTATATTATAAATAAACCTGATTCTGTTAAATAAAAAAGTGAAAGTTAGAGATTGAAACAAAATGTACATAAACGGTAGCATGTATTTAGAATGGAAACAGTGGTTTACTGATGAGGGTAGTGGATAGAGGTATGTGGGCAGAAGAGGGTTTGAATAGAATGGTTGATCACATTGATTGCCTGGTGGACATTTTTGTTTTAATGGTCCTATTTCTGATCGTGTCCAAGATATCCTGAAGTGGGAGGGTGAGGAGCCAGAGGTCGTGGTACATATAGGTACCAATGACATAGGTAGGAAAAAGGAAGAGGTCCTGAAAGGAGAATATAGGGAGCTAGGAAGGGAGTTGAGAAAAAGGACCGCAAAGGTAGTAATCTCGGGATTACTGCCTGTGCCACGCGACAGTGAGAGTAGGAATGCGATGAGGTGGAGGATAAATGCGTGGCTGAGGGATTGGAGCAGGGGGCAGGGATTCAAGTTTTTGGATCATTAGGACCTCTTTTGGCGCAGGCGTGACCTATACAAAAAGGACGGGTTACACTTGAATCCTAGGGGGACCAATATCCTGGCAGGGAGATTAGCGAGGGCTACTGAGGTGACTTTAAACTAGAAAGGTTGGGGGGTGGGAATCAAATTAAAGAGGCTAGGCGTGAGGAGGTTAGTTCACAACAGGGGGATGGGAACCAGTGCAGAGAGGCAGAGGGGTGTAAAGTGAGGGTAGAAACAAAAAGTACTAAGGAGAAAAGTAAAAGTGGCAGGCCGACAAATCCAGGGCAAGCATTAAAGAGGGCCACTTTTCAGCATAATTGTAAAAGGACTAGGAGTGTTGTAAAAGCGAGCCTGAAGGCTTTGTGTGTCAATGCAAGGAACATTCGTAATAAGGTGGATGAATTGAAAGTGCAGATTGTTATTAATGATTATGATATAGTTGGGATCACAGAGACATGGCTCCAGGGTGACCAGGGATGGGAGCTCAACGTTCAGGGATATTCAATATTCAGGAGGGATAGACATGAAGGAAGGGGAGGTGGGGTGGCGTTGCTGGTTAAAGAAGAGATTAACGCAATAGAAAGGAAGGACATAAGCCGGGAAGATGTGGAATCGATATGGGTAGAGCTGCGTAACACTAAGGGGCAGAAGACGCTGGTGGGAGTTGTGTACAGGCCACCTAACAGTAGTAGTGAGGTTGGAGATGGTATTAAACAGGAAATTAGAAATGTGTGCAATAAAGGAACAGCAGTTATAATGGGTGACTTCAATCTACATGTAGATTGGGTGAACCAAATTGGTAAAGGTGCTGAGGAAGAGGATTTCTTGGAATGTATGCGGGATGGTTTTTTGAACCAACATGTCGAGGAACCAACTAGAGAGCAGGCTATTCTGGACTGGGTTTTGAGCAATGAGGAAGGGTTAATTAGCGATCTTGTCGTGAGAGGCCCCTTGGGTAAGAGTGACCATAATATGGTGGAATTCTTCATTAAGATGGAGAGTGACATAGTTAATTCAGAAACAAAGGTTCTGAACTTAAAGAGGGGTAACTTTGAAGGTATGAGACGTGAATTAGCTAAGATAGACTGGCAAATGACACTTAAAGGATTGATGGTGGATATGCAATGGCAAGCATTTA
This sequence comes from Mobula birostris, assembly GCF_030028105.1. Taxonomy (NCBI): domain Eukaryota; kingdom Metazoa; phylum Chordata; class Chondrichthyes; order Myliobatiformes; family Myliobatidae; genus Mobula; species Mobula birostris. The sequence continues at coordinate 27,548 of NW_027275038.1, forward strand.
AAGGTTGCATGGATGAACTACAACAATTGTTCATCCCAGTTTGGCAAAAGAATAAATCAAGGAAGGTAGTGCACCCATGGCTGACAAGAGAAATTAGGGATAGTATCAATTCCAAAGAAGCAGCATACAAATTAGCCAGAGAAAGTGGCTAACCTGAGGACTGGGAGAAATTCAGAGTTCAGCAGAGGAGGACAAAGGGCTTAATTAGGAAGGGAAAAAAAGATTATGAGAGAAAACTGGCAGGAAACATAAAAACAGACTGTAAAAGTTTTTATAGATATGTAAAAAGGAAAAGACTGGTAAAGACAAATGTAGGTCCCCTGCAGACAGAAACAGGTGAATTGGTTATGGGGAGCAAGGACATGGCAGACCAATTGAATAATTACTTTGGTTCTGTCTTCACTAAGGAGGACATAAATAATCTTCCAGAAATAGTAGGGGACAGAGGGTCCAGTGAGATGGAGGAACTGAGCGAAATACATGTTAGTAGGGAAGTGGTGTTAGGTAAATTGAAGGGATTGAAGGCAGATAAATCCCCAGGGCCAGATGGTCTGCATCCCAGGGTGCTTAAGGAAGTAGCCCAAGAAATAGTGGATGCATTAGTGATAATTTTTCAAAACTCGTTAGATTCTGGACTAGTTCCTGAGGATTGGAGGGTGGCTAATGTAACTCCACTTTTTAAAAAAGGAGGGAGAGAGAAACTGGGGAATTATAGACCGGTTAGCCTAACGTCGGTGGTGGGGAAACTGCTGGAGTCAGTTATCAAGGATGTGATAACAGCACATTTGGAAAGCGGTGAAATGATCGGACAAAGTCAGCATGGATTTGTGAAAGGAAAATCATGTCTGACAAATCTCATAGAATTTTTTGAGGATGTAACTAGTAGAGTGGATAGGGGAGAACCAGTGGATGTGGTATATTTGGATTTTCAGAAGGCTTTTGACAAGGTCCCACACAGGAGATTAGTGTGTAAACTTAAAGCACACGGTATTGCGGGTAAGGTATTGGTGTGGGTGGAGAGTTGGTTAGCAGACAGGAAGCAAAGAGTGGGAATAAACGGGACCTTTTCAGAATGGCAGGCGGTGACTAGTGGGGTACCGCAAGGCTCAGTGCTGGGACCTCAGTTGTTTACAATATATATTAATGACTTGGATGAGGGAATTAAATGCAGCATCTCCAAGTTTGCGGATGACACGAAGCTGGGTGGCAGTGTTAGCTGTGAAGAGGATGCTAAGAGGATGCAGGGTGACTTGGATAGGTTGGGTGAGTGGGCAAATTCATGGCAGATGCAATTTAATGTGGATAAATGTGAAGTTATCCACTTTGGTGGCAAAAATAGGAAAACAGATTATTATCTGAATGGTGGCCAATTAGGAAAAGGGGAGGTGCAACGAGACCTGGGTGTCATTATACACCAGTCATTGAAAGTGGGCATGCAGGTACAGCAGGCGGTGAAAAAGGCGAATGGTATGCTGGCATTTATAGCGAGAGGATTTGAGTACAGGAGCAGGGAGGTACTACTGCAGTTGTACAAGGCCTTGGTGAGACCACACCTGGAGTATTGGGTGCAGTTTTGGTCCCCTAATCTGAGGAAAGACATCCTTGCCATAGAGGGAGTACAAAGAAGGTTCACCAGATTGATTCCTGGGATGGCAGGACTTTCATATGAAGAAAGACTGGATGAACTGGGCTTGTACTCGTTGGAATTTAGAAGATTGAGGGGGGATCTGATTGAAACATATAAGATCCTAAAGGGATTGGACAGGCTAGATGCAGGAAGATTGTTCCCGATGTTGGGGAAGTCCAGAACGAGGGGCCACAGTTTGAGGATACAGGGGAAGCCTTTTAGGACTGAGATTAGGAAAAACTTCTTCACACAGAGAGTGGTGAATCTGTGGAATTCTCTGCCACAGGAAACAGTTGAGGCCAGTTCATTGGCTATATTTAAGAGGGAGTTAGATATGGCCCTTGTGGCTACGGGGGTCAGGGGGTATGGAGGGAAGGCTGGGGCGGGGTTCTGAGTTGGATGATCAGCCATGATCATAATAAATGGCGGTGCAGGCTCGAAGGGCCAAATGGCCTACTCCTGCACCTATTTTCTATGTATATTTCTATTGAGCTTTCACACTTTACTCAAGAGCTTCCTCTGCACTGGCTGGGCTGAGCTGGGGCTGGGGCTGGGGCTGGGGCTGGGCTGGGGTTGGACTGGGCTGGGTTGGGGTTGGGTTGGGGTTGGGTTGGGGTTGGGCTGGGGCTGGGGCTGGGCTGGGCTGGGCTGGGGCAGGGCTGAGGTTGGACTGGGCTGGGCTGGGGTTGGGTTGGGGTGGGGTTGGGTTGGGGTTGGGCTGGGGCTGGGTCTGGGCTGGGCTGGGGCTGGGCTGGGGTTGGACTGGGCTGGGTTGGGGTTGGGTTGGGGTTGGGCTGGGGCTGGGGTTGGGCTGGGGCTGGGGCTGGGCTGGGGTTGGACTGGGCTGGGCTGGGGCTGGGCTGGGGTTGGACTGGGCTGGGTTGGGGTTGGGTTGGGGTTGGGCTGGGGCTGGGGCTGGGCTGGGGTTGGACTGGGCTGGGCTGGGGCTGGGTTGGGGTTGGGCTGGGCTGGGGCTGGGGCTGGGCTGGGGTTGGACTGGGCTGGGTTGGGGTTGGGTTGGGGATGGGTTGGGGTTGGTCTGGGGCTGGGGCTGGGCTGGGGTTGGACTGGGCTGGGTTGGGGTTGGGTTGGGGATGGGTTGGGGTTGGTCTGGGGCTGGGGCTGGGCTGGGTTGGGGTTGGGCTGGGCTGGGGCTGGGGCTGAGCTGGGGCTGGGCTGGGGCTGGGGCTGGGGCTGGGCTGGGTTGGGGTTGGGTTGGGGTTGGGTTGGGGATGGGTTGGGGTTGGTCTGGGGCTGGGGCTGGGGTTGGGCTGGGCTGGGGCTGGGGCTGAGCTGGGGCTGGGCTGGGGCTGGGGCTGGGCTGGGGCTGGGGCTGGGCTGGGGCTGGGCTGGGCTGGGGCTGGGCTCGGGTTGGGCTGGGGCTGGGGTTGGGCTGGGGCTGGGTTGGGGTTGGGCTGGGCTGGGCTGGGGTTGGGCTGGGCTGGGGTTGGACTGGGCTGGGTTGGGGTTGGGTTGGGGATGGGTTGGGGTTGGTCTGGGGCTGGGGCTGGGCTGGGTTGGGGTTGGGCTGGGCTGGGGCTGGGGCTGAGCTGGGGCTGGGCTGGGGCTGGGGCTGGGCTGGGGCTGGGCTGGGCTGGGGCTGGGCTCGGGTTGGGCTGGGCTGGGGCTGGGGTTGGGCTGGGGCTGGGCTGGGGTTGGGCTGGGCTGGGCTGGGGTTGGGCTGGGGCTGGGCTGGGGTTGGGCTGGGCTGGGCTGGGGTTGGACTGGGCTGGGCTGGGGCTGGGTTGGGGTTGGGCTGGGCTGGGGTTGGACTGGGCTGGGTTGGGGTTGGGTTGGGGATGGGTTGGGGTTGGGCTGGGGCTGGGGCTGGGCTGGGCTGGGCTGGGTTGGGGTTGGGCTGGGCTGGGGCTGGGGCTGAGCTGGGGCTGGGCTGGGGCTGGGGCTGGGCTGGGGCTGGGGCTGGGCTGGGGCTGGGCTGGGCTGGGGCTGGGCTCGGGTTGGGCTGGGGCTGGGGTTGGGCTGGGGCTGGGTTGGGGTTGGGCTGGGCTGGGCTGGGGTTGGGCTGGGCTGGGGCTGGGCTCGGGTTGGGCTGGGGCTGGGGTTGGGGTTGGGCTGGGGCTGGGTTGGGGTTGGGCTGGGCTGGGCTGGGGTTGGGCTGGGCTGGGGCTGGGCTCGGGTTGGGCTGGGGCTGGGTTCGGGTTGGGCTGGGGCTGGGCTGGGCTCGGGTTGGGCTGGGGCTGGGTTCGGGTTGGGCTGGGGCTGGGGCTGGGGTTGGGCTGGGCTGGGGCTGGGGCTGAGCTGGGGCTGGGCTGGGGCTGGGGCTGGGCTGGGGCTGGGCTGGGCTGGGGCTGGGCTCGGGTTGGGCTGGGGCTGGGGCTGGGGTTGGGCTGGGGCTGGGCTCGGGTTGGGCTGGGGCTGGGGCTGGGGTTGGGCTGGGCTGGGGCTGGGTTGGGCTGGGCTGGTCTGGGGCTGGGGCTGGGCTGGGTTGGGGTTGGGCTGGGCTGGGGCTGGGGCTGAGCTGGGGCTGGGCTGGGGCTGGGGCTGGGGCTGGGCTGGGTTGGGGTTGGGTTGGGGATGGGTTGGGGTTGGTCTGGGGCTGGGGCTGGGGCTGGGGCTGGGGTTGGGCTGGGCTGGGGCTGGGGCTGAGCTGGGGCTGGGCTGGGGCTGGGGCTGGGCTGGGGTTGGGGCTGGGCTGGGGCTGGGCTGGGCTGGGGCTGGGCTCGGGTTGGGCTGGGGCTGGGGTTGGGCTGGGGCTGGGTTGGGGTTGGGCTGGGCTGGGCTGGGGTTGGGCTGGGCTGGGGTTGGACTGGGCTGGGTTGGGGTTGGGTTGGGGATGGGTTGGGGTTGGTCTGGGGCTGGGGCTGGGCTGGGTTGGGGTTGGGCTGGGCTGGGGCTGGGGCTGAGCTGGGGCTGGGCTGGGGCTGGGGCTGGGCTGGGGCTGGGGCTGGGCTGGGGCTGGGCTGGGCTGGGGCTGGGCTCGGGTTGGGCTGGGCTGGGGCTGGGGTTGGACTGGGGCTGGGCTGGGGTTGGGCTGGGCTGGGCTGGGGTTGGGCTGGGGCTGGGCTGGGGTTGGGCTGGGCTGGGCTGGGGTTGGACTGGGCTGGGCTGGGGCTGGGTTGGGGTTGGGCTGGGCTGGGGTTGGACTGGGCTGGGTTGGGGTTGGGTTGGGGATGGGTTGGGGTTGGGCTGGGGCTGGGGCTGGGCTGGGCTGGGCTGGGTTGGGGTTGGGCTGGGCTGGGGCTGGGGCTGAGCTGGGGCTGGGCTGGGGCTGGGGCTGGGCTGGGGCTGGGCTGGGCTGGGGCTGGGCTCGGGTTGGGCTGGGGCTGGGGTTGGGCTGGGGCTGGGTTGGGGTTGGGCTGGGCTGGGCTGGGGTTGGGCTGGGCTGGGGCTGGGCTCGGGTTGGGCTGGGGCTGGGGTTGGAGTTGGGCTGGGGCTGGGTTGGGGTTGGGCTGGGCTGGGCTGGGGTTGGGCTGGGCTGGGGCTGGGCTCGGGTTGGGCTGGGGCTGGGTTCGGGTTGGGCTGGGGCTGGGCTGGGCTCGGGTTGGGCTGGGGCTGGGTTCGGGTTGGGCTGGGGCTGGGGCTGGGGTTGGGCTGGGCTGGGGCTGGGGCTGAGCTGGGGCTGGGCTGGGGCTGGGGCTGGGCTGGGGCTGGGCTGGGCTGGGGCTGGGCTCAGGTTGGGCTGGGGCTGGGGCTGGGGTTGGGCTGGGGCTGGGCTCGGGTTGGGCTGGGGCTGGGGCTGGGGTTGGGCTGGGCTGGGGCTGGGTTGGGCTGGGCTGGGCTGGGGTTGGACTGGGCTGGGTTGGGGTTGGGTTGGGGTTGGGCTGGGGCTGGGGCTGGGGCTGGGGTTGGGGTTGGGCTGGGCTGGGGCTGGGCTGGGGTTGGACTGGGCTGGGTTGGGGTTGGGTTGGGGATGGGTTGGGGTTGGGCTGGGGCTGGGGCTGGGGCTGGGGCTGGGCTGGGTTGGGGTTGGGCTGGGCTGGGGCTGGGGCTGGGCTGGGGCTGGGCTGGGCTGGGCTGGGGCTGGGCTGGGCTGGGGCTGGGCTCGGGTTGGGCTGGGGCTGGGGCTGGGCTGGGGCTGGGCTGGGCTGGGGCTGGGCTCGGGTTGGGCTGGGGCTGGGGCTGGGGTTGGGCTGGGGCTGGGTTGGGGTTGGGCTGGGCTGGGCTGGGGTTGGGCTGGGGCTGGGCTGGGGCTGGGCTGGGCTGGGGCTGGGCTCGGGTTGGGCTGGGCTGGGGCTGGGGTTGGGCTGGGGCTGGGTTGGGGTTGGGCTGGGCTGGGCTGGGGCTGGGCTGGGGCTGGGGCTGGGGCTGAGCTGGGGCTGGGCTGGGGCTGGGGCTGGGGCTGGGCTGGGGTTGGACTGGGCTGGGTTGGGGTTGGGTTGGGGATGGGTTGGGGTTGGTCTGGGGCTGGGGCTGGGCTGGGTTGGGGTTGGGCTGGGGCTGGGTTGGGGTTGGGCTGGGCTGGGTTGGGGTTGGGCTGGGGTTGGGCTGGGGCTGGGGCTGGGTTGGGGTTGGGCTGGGCTGGGTTGGGGTTGGGCTGGGGTTGGGCTGGGGCTGGGGCTGGGTTGGGGTTGGGTTGGGCTGGGCTGGGCTGGGGTTGGGCTGGGCTGGGTTGGGGTTGGGCTGGGCTGGGGTTGGGCTGGGCTGGGGCTGGGTTGGGGTTGGGTTGGGCTGGGCTGGGGCTGGGCTGGGCTGGGGTTGGGCTGGGCTGGGCTCGGGCTGGGCTGGGGCTGGGCTGGGGTTGGGCTGGGGCTGGGCTGGGGTTGGGCTGGGGCTGGGCTCGGGTTGGGCTGGGCTGGGGCTGGGCTGGGCTGGGCTGGGGTTGGAGTCGGGGTGGGGTTGGGCTGGGTTGGGGTGGGGTTGGGCTGGGTTGGGGTTGGGCTGGGCTGGGCTGGGGCTGGGCTGGGCTGGGGTTGGGCTGGGCTGGGGTTGGAGTCGGGGTGGGGTTGGAGTCGGGGTGGGGTTGGAGTCGGGGTGGGGTTGGAGTCGGGGTGGGGTTGGGTTGGGCTGGGGTTGGAGTCGGGGTGGGGTTGGGCTGGGCTGGGGTTGGAGTCGGGTTGGGGTTGGGCTGGGCTGGGCTGGGGTTGGGCTGGGCTGGGGCTGGGCTGGGTTGGGGCTGGGTTGGGGATGGGTTGGGCTGGGGCTGGGGCTGGGCTCGGGTTGGGCTGGGCTCGGGTTGGGCTGGGGCTGGGTTGGGGCTGGGCTGGGCTGGGGTTGGGGTTGGGCTGGGGCTGGGCTCGGGTTGGGCTGGGGCTGGGCTGGGCTGGGGTTGGGCTGGGTTGGGGTTGGGCTGGGTTGGGGTTGGGGTTGGGCTGGGCTGGGCTGGGGTTGGGGTTGGGCTGGGGCTGGGGTTGGGCTGGGCTGGGGCTGGGCTGGGCTGGGGTTGGGCTGGGTTGGGGTTGGGCTGGGTTGGGGTTGGGGTTGGGCTGGGCTGGGCTGGGGTTGGAGTCGGGCTGGGGTTGGAGTCGGGGTGGGGTTGGAGTCGGGCTGGGGTTGGAGTCGGGGTGGGGTTGGAGTCGGGGTGGGGTTGGAGTCGGGCTGGGCTGGGCTGAGCTGGGGCTGGGTTGGGCTGGGCTGGGCTGGGGTTGGGCTGGGCTGGGGCTGGGCTGGGCTGGGCTGGGGTTGGGCTGGGCTGGGGTTGGGTTGGGCTGGGGCTGGGTTGGGGTTGGGCTGGGCTGGGCTGGGGTTGGGCTGGGCTGGGCTGGGGTTGGAGTCAGGGTGGGGTTGGAGTCGGGGTGGGGTTGGAGTCGGGGTGGGGGTGGAGTCGGGGTGGGGTTGGAGTCGGGGTGGGGTTGGGCTGGGCTGGGGTTGGAGTCGGGGTGGGGTTGGAGTCGGGGTGGGGGTGGAGTCGGGGTGGGGTTGGAGTCGGGGTGGGGGTGGAGTCGGGGTGGGGTTGGAGTCGGGCTGGGGTTGGAGTCGGGGTGGGGTTGGGCTGGGCTGGGGTTGGAGTCGGGGTGGGGTTGGAGTCGGGGTGGGGTTGGGCTGGGCTGGGGTTGGAGTCGGGGTGGGGTTGGAGTCGGGGTGGGGTTGGAGTCGGGGTGGGGGTGGAGTCGGGGTGGGGTTGGAGTCGGGGTGGGGTTGGAGTCGGGGTGGGGGGTAAGGTTAGCAGAATACAGCAGTGTTTGCAGTGCTCCTTCACAGCTGGGAAGCATCGTCTTCCTTTGAAGGTGGTGGTAGAAAGATATTTGTGCTCCCCCTGCTTGCCCGTAAACACACCCAGGCTCTCAACGACAATTATTGCTGTACAAAATGCTCCAAAGTTAAACTAGGTCACCACAACAACCCCGTAAGCAAAGGTCTGTATAATTTATAAGATGGCACAGAAGATCTTAAGGCGTGGATGCGGTATCCAGGGAGGGGTGAAAAGGCACATCATACTCATTCTGGGCAGCTCATTCACTTCTGGTCCCCACTGGAAATTCAGCTCTCAACTGTGGATCAAAGTAGCAGTTCGCACGTGACAGCGGCCACGTCCTGAAGCACCACTTCGACAGTCAGGAGAAACCAGCTGAGGGTAGCCATGGGCGTCAGTGAGACAAGGAAAACCCGTCCTGGCAGGTAGGTCTCACACCCCAGTGAGGCAGGGATTACCTGTCCTGGCAGGTGGGTCTCACACCCCAGTGAGACAGGGATTACCTGTCCTGGCAGGTGGGTCTCACACCCCAGTGAGACAGGGATTACCTGTCCTGGCAGGTGGGTCTCACACTCCAGTGAGACAGGGATTACCTGTCCTGGCAGGTGGGCTTCAATCACACCCCTGTGAGACAGAGATTACCTGTCCTGGCAGGTGGGTCTCAATAACTCCCCAGTGAGACAGGGATTACCTGTCCTGGCAGGTGGGTCTCAATAACTCCCCAGTTAGACAGGGATAACCTGTCCTGGCAGGTGGGTCTCACACCCCAGTGAGACAGGGATTACCTGTCCAGGCAGGTGGGCCTCAACACTCTTGTGAGACAGGGATTATCTGTCCTGGCAGGTGGGTGTCTCACCCCAGTGAGACAGGGGTTACCTGTCCTGGCCAGTGGGCCTCAATCACACCCCAGTGAGACAGGGATTACCTGTCCTGGCAGGTGGGTCTCAGTCATACCCCAGTAAAACAGGGATTACCTGTCCTGGCAGGTGCGCTTCAATCACACCCCAGTGAGACAGCGAATACCTGTCCTGGCAGGTGGGTCTCACACACCAGTGAGACTGGGATTACTTGTCCTGGCAGGTGGGTCTCACACTTCTGTGAGGCAGGGATTACCTGTCCTGGCAGGTGGGCTTCAATTATACCCCCGTGAGACAGGGATTACCTGTCCTGGCCAGTGGGCCGCACACTCCAGTGAGACAGGGATCATCAGTCCTGGCAGGTGGACATCAATCGTACCCCAGTGAGTCAGAGATTACCTATCCTGGCAGGTAAGTCTCAGTCATTCCCCAGTGGTACAGGGATTACCTGTCCTGGCAGTTGGGTCTCAATCACACCCCAGTGAGACAGGGATTACCTGTCCTCGCAGGTGGGCTTCTAACCGCAGTGAGGCAGGTTTTACCTGTCCTGCTAGATGGGTCTCAATCACTCCCATGTGAGACAATGATTACCTGTCCTGGCAGGTGGGCCTCAATCACACCAGAGAGACAGGGATTACCTGTCCTGCCAGGTGGGCCTCAATCACACCAGAGAGACAGGGATTACCTGTCCTGGCCATTGGGAATCAATCGTACCCCAGTGAGACAGGGATTACCTGTCCTGGCAGATGGGTCTCACACTCCAGTGAGACAGGGATTAACTGTCCTGGCAGGTGGGCCTCAATTATAACCCAGTGAGACAGGGATTACCTGTCCTGGCCAGTGGGCCGCACACCCAAGTGAGAGAGGGATCATCTGCCCTGGCAGGTGGGCATCAATCGTACCCCAGTGAGACAGGATTACCTGTCCTGGCAGGTGGGTCTCAATCACACCCCAATGCGACAGGGATTATCTGTCCTGGCGGGTGGGTCTCACACTCCAGTGAGACAGGGATTACCTGTCCTGGCAGGTGGGCCTCAGTCACACCCCAGTGAGACAGGGATTACCTGTCCTGGCAGGTGGGCCTCAATTATACCCCAGTGAGACTGGGATCATCTGTCCTGGCCGCTGGGCATCAATCGTACCCCAGTGAGACAGGGATTACTTGTCCTGGCAGGTGGGTCTCAGTCATACCCCAGTAAAACAGGGATTACCTGTCCTGGCAGGTGGGCCTCAATCACACCCCTGTGAGACATGGATTACCTGTCCTGGCAGGTGGGTCTCAATAACTCCCCAGTTAGACAGGGATTACCTGTTCTGGCAGGTGGGTCTCACACCCCAGGGACACATGGATTACCTGTTCTGGCAGGTGGGTCTCAATCACTCCCCAGTGGGACAGGGATTACCTGTCCAGGCAGGTGTGTGTCTCACCCCAGTGAGACAGGGATTACCTGTCCTGGCAGGTGGGCCTCAGTCACACCCCAGTGAGACAGGGATTACCTGTCCTGGCAGGTGGGCCTCAATTATACCCCAGTGAGACTGGGATCATCTGTCCTGGCCGCTGGGCATCAATCGTACCCCAGTGAGACAGGGATTATCTGTCCTGGCAGGTGGGTCTCAGTCATACCCCAGTAAAACAGGGATTACCTGTCCTGGCAGGTGGGCCTCAATCACACCCCTGTGAGACATGGATTACCTGTCCTGGCAGGTGGGTCTCAATAACTCCCCAGTTAGACAGGGATTACCTGTTCTGACAGGTGGGTCTCACACCCCAGGGACACATGGATTACCTGTCCTGGCAGGTGGGTCTCAATCACTCCCCAGTGGGACAGGAATTACCTGTCCAGGCAGGTGTGTGTCTCACCCCAGTGAGACAGGGATTACCTGTCCTGACCAGTGGGCCTCCATAACATCCCAGTGAGACAGGGATCATCTGTCCTGGCAGTTGGGCATCAATCGTACCCCAGTGAGACAGGGATTACCTGTCCTGGCAGGTGCACTTCAATCACACTCCAGTGTGACAGGGATTACCTGTTGGCCAGTGGGCCGCACACCCCAGTGAGAGAGGGATCATCTGTCCTGGCAGGTGGGCATCAATCGCACCCCAGTGAGACAGAGATTACCTGTCCTGGCAGGTGGGTCTCAGTCATACCCCAGTGAGACAGGGATTACCGATCCAGGCAGGTGGGTCTCAATCACACCCCAATGAGACAGGGATTATCTGTCCTGGCGGGTGGGTCTCACACTCCAGTGAGACAGGGATTACCTGTCCTCGCCAGTGGGCCGCACACCCCAGTGAGAGAGGGATCATCTGTCGTAGCAGGTGGGCATCAATCGTACCACAGTGAGACAGGAATTACCTGTCCTGGCAGGTGGATCTCAATCACACCCCAATGAGACAGGGATTATCTGTCCTGGCGGGTGGGTCTCACACTCCAGTGAGACAAGGATTACCTGACCTGGCAGTTGGGCCTCAATCATACCCCTGTGAGGCAGGGATTACCTGTCCTGGCAGGTGGGCCTCAATTATACCCCAGTGAGACTGGGATCATCTGTCCTGGCCGCTGGGCATCAATCGTACCCCAGTGAGACAGGGATTACCTGTCCTGGCAGGTGGGTCTCAGTCATACCCCAGTAAAACAGGGATTACCTGTCCTGGCAGGTGCGCTTCAATCACACCCCAGTGAGACAGCGAATACCTGTCCTGGCAGGTGGGTCTCACACACCAGTGAGACTGGGATTACTTGTCCTGGCAGGTGGGTCTCACACTTCTGTGAGGCAGGGATTACCTGTCCTGGCAGGTGGGCTTCAATTATACCCCCGTGAGACAGGGATTACCTGTCCTGGCCAGTGGGCCGCACACTCCAGTGAGACAGGGATCATCAGTCCTGGCAGGTGGACATCAATCGTACCCCAGTGAGTCAGAGATTACCTATCCTGGCAGGTAAATCTCAGTCATTCCCCAGTGGTACAGGGATTACCTGTCCTGGCAGGTGGGCCTCACACTCCTTTGAGACAGGGATTACCTGTCCTGGCAGGTGGGTGTCTCACCCCAGTGAGAGAGGGATTACCTGTCCTGGCAGGTGGGTCTCAATCACACCCCAGTCAGACAGGGATTACCTGTCATGCAGGTGGGTTTTAATCACACTCCAGTGTGACAGGGATTACCTGTCCTGGCAGCTGGGTCTCACACTCCAGTGAGAGAGCGACTACCTGTCCTGGCAGGTGGGCCTCAATCACACCACCGTGAGACAGGGATTACCTGTCCTGGCAGGTGGGTCTCAATAACTCCCCAGTTAGTCAGGGATTACCTGTCCTGGCAGGTGGGCCTCACACCCGAGTGAGACAGAGATTACCTATCCTGGCAGGTGAGCCTCAATTATACCCCAGTGAGACAGGGATTACCTGTCCAGGCCAGTGGGCCACACACCCAGTGAGACAGGGATCACCTGTCCTGGCAGGTGGGTCTGAGACGTACACCAGTAAAACAGGGATTACCTGTCCTGGCAGGTGTGCCTCAATCACACCCCAGTGAGACAGCGAATACCTGTCCTGGCAGGTGGGTCTCACACTCCAGTGAAGCAGGGATTACCTGACCTGGGAGGTGGGCCTCAATTATACCCCAGTGAGACAGGGATTACCTGCCCTGGCAGGTGGGTTTGAATCACACCCCAATGAGACAGGGATTATCTGTCCTGGCGGGTGGGTCTCACACTCCAGTGAGACAGGGATTACCTGTCCTGGCAGGTGGGCCTCACACCCGAGTGAGACAGGGATTACCTATCCTGGCAGGTGAGCCTCAATTATACCCCAGTGAGACAGGGATTACCTGTCCAGGCCTGTGGGCCGCACACCCAGTGAGACAGGGATCATCTGTCCTGGCCGGTGGGTCAGAGACGTACACCTGTAAAACAGGGATTACCTGTACTGGGAGGTGGGCCTCAATTATACCCCAGTGAGACAGGGATTACCTGTCCTGGCAGGTGGGTCTCACACTCCAGTGAAGCAGGGATTACCTGACCTGGGAGGTGGGCCTCAATTATACCCCAGTGAGACAGGGATTACCTGCCCTGGCAGGTGGGTTTGAATCACACCCCAATGAGACAGGGATTATCTGTCCTGGCGGGTGGGTCTCACACTCCAGTGAGACAGGGATTACCTGTCCTGGCAGGTGGGCCTCACACCCGAGTGAGACAGGGATTACCTATCCTGGCAGGTGAGCCTCAATTATACCCCAGTGAGACAGGGATTACCTGTCCAGGCCTGTGGGCCGCACACCCAGTGAGACAGGGATCATCTGTCCTGGCCGGTGGGTCAGAGACGTACACCTGTAAAACAGGGATTACCTGTACTGGGAGGTGGGCCTCAATTATACCCCAGTGAGACAGGGATTACCTGTCCTGGCAGGTGGGTCTGAATCATACCCCAATGAGACAGGGATTATCTGTCCTGGCGGTTGGGTCTCACACCCCAGTGAGACAGGGATTACCTGTCCTGGCAGGTGGGCCTCAATTACACCCCAGTGAGACAGGGATTAACCTGTCCTGCAGGTGGGTCTTAATCACACTCCAGTGTGACAGGGATTACCTGTCCTGGCAGGTGGGCCTCAATCACACCTCAGTGAGACAGGGATTACCCGTCCTGGCAGGTGGGCTTCAATCACACCCCTGTGAGACAGGGATTACCTGTCCTGGCAGTTGGGTCTCAATAACTCCCCAGTTAGTCAGGGATTGCCTGTCCTGGCAGGTGGGTCTCAATCACACCCCAGAGAGACAGGGATTACCTGACCTGGCAGTTGGTCCTCAATTACACCCCCGTGAGACAGGGATTACCTGTCCTGGCAGGTGGGTCTCAATCATTCCCCAGTGGGACAGGGATTACCTGTCCTGCCAGGTGGGCCTCACACCCCAGTGGGACACGGATTACCTGTCCTGGCAGGTGGGCCTCACACCGCAGTGAGACAGGGATAATCTGTCCTGGCCGTTGGGCATCAATCGTACCCCAGTGAGACAGGGATTACCTGTCCTGGCAGGTGGGCCTCAATTACACCCCAGTGAGACAGGGATTAACCTGTCCTGCAGGTGGGTCTTAATCACACTCCAGTGTGACAGGGATTACCTGTCCTGGCAGGTGGGCCTCAATCACACCTCAGTGAGACAGGGATTACCCGTCCTGGCAGGTGGGCTTCAATCACACCCCTGTGAGACAGGGATTACCTGTCCTGGCAGTTGGGTCTCAATAACTCCCCAGTTAGTCAGGGATTGCCTGTCCTGGCAGGTGGGTCTCAATCACACCCCAGAGAGACAGGGATTACCTGTCCTGGCAGGTGGGTCTCAATCATTCCCCAGTGGGACAGGGATTACCTGTCCTGCCAGGTGGGCCTCACACCCCAGTGGGACACGGATTACCTGTCCTGGCAGGTGGGCCTCACACCGCAGTGAGACAGGGATAATCTGTCCTGGCCGTTGGGCATCAATCGTACCCCAGTGAGACAGGGATTACCTGTCCTGGCAGGTGGGTCTCAATCACACCCCAGTGAGACAGCAAATACCTGTCCTGGCAGGTGTGTCTCACACTCCAGTGAGACAAGGATTACCTGTCCTGGCAGGTGTGTCTCACACTCCAGTGAGACAGGGATTACCTGTCTTGGCAGGCGGGTCTCACACTTCAGTGAGGCAGGGATTACCTGTCCTGGCAGGTGGGCCTCAATTATACCCCAGTAAAACAGGGATTACCTGTCCTGGCCAGTGGGCCACACACCCCTGTGAGAGAGGGATCATCTGTACTGGCAGGTAGGCATCAATCGTACCCCAGTGAGACAGGGATTACCTGTCCTGGCAGGTGGGTCTCAATCACACCCCAATGAGACAGGGATTATCTGTCCCGGGGGGGTGGGTCTCACAGCCCAGTGAGACAGGGATTACCTGTCCTGGCAGGTGGGTGTGTCACCCCAGTGAGGGAGGAATTACCTGTCCTGGCAGGTGGGTCTCATCACACCCCAGTGAGACAGGGATTACTTGTTCTGGCAGGTGGGCCTCAATCACACCCCAGTGAGACAGTGATTACCTGTCCTGGCAGTTGGATATCATTCACACTCCAGTGAGACAGGGTTTACCAGTCCTCGCAGGTGGGCTTCTAACCGCCGTGAGACAGGTTTTACCTGTCCTGCTAGATGGGTCTCAATCACTCCCATGTGAGACAGGGATTACCTGTTTTGGCAGGTGGGTCTCTGTCACTGCCCAGTGAGACAGGGATAACCTGTCCTGGCAGGTGGGGTTCACACCCCAGTGAGACTGGGATTACCTGTTCTGGCCAGTGGGCCGCACACCCCAGTGAGACAGGGATCATCTGTCCTGGCAGGTGGGCATCAATCGTACCCCAGTGAGACAGAGATTATCTGTCTTGGCGGGTGGGTCTCACACCAGAGTGAGACAGAGATTACCTATCCTGGCAGGTGAGCCTCAATTATACCCCAGTGAGACAGGGATTACCTGTCCAGGCCAGTGGGCCACACACCCAGTGAGACAGGGATCACCTGTCCTGGCAGGTGGGTCTGAGACGTACACCAGTAAAACAGGGATTACCTGTCGTGGCAGGTGGGTCCCACACCCCAGTGAGACAGGGATTACCTGTCCTGCAGGTGGGTCTTAATCACACTCCCGTGTGACAGGGAATACCTGTCCTGGCAGGTGGGTCTCACACTCCAGTGAGACAGGGATTACTTGTCGTGGCAGGTTGGCATCAATCACACCTCAGTGAGAGAGCCATTACCTGTCCTGGCAGGTGGGCCTCAATCACACCCCTGTGAGACAGGGATTACCTGTCCTGGCAGGTGGGTCTCAATCATTCCCCAGTGAGACAGGGATAATCTGTCCTGGCCGTTGGGCATCAATCGTATCCCAGTGAGACAGGGATTACCTGTCCTGGCAGGTGGGTCTCAGTCATACCCTAGTAAAACAGGGATTTCCTGTCCTGGCAGGTGGGTGTCTCACCCCAGCGAGAGAGGGATTACCTGTACTGGCAGGTGGGTCTCAATCACACCCCAGTGAGACAGTGAATACCTGTCCTGGCAGGTGGGTCTCACACTCTAGTGAGACAGGGATTACCTGGCTTGGCAGGCGGGTCTCACACTTCAGTGAGGCAGGGATTACCTTTCCTCGCAGGTGGGCCCTAATTATACCCCAGTAAAACAGGGATTACCTGTCCTGGCAGGTGGGCCTCAATCACACCCCAGTGAGACAGGGATTACCTGTCCTGGCAGGTGGGTCTGAATCATACCCCAGTGAGACAGGGATTACCTGTTCTGGCAGGTGGGCCTCAATCACACCCCAGTGAGACAGGGATTACCTATCCTGGCAGGTGGGTCTCAATCACATCCCAGTGGGACAGGGATTACCTGTCCTGGCAGGTGGGACTCAATAACTCCCCAGTGAGACAGGGATTACCTGTCCTGGTAGGTAGGCCTTAATCACTGCCCAGTAAAACAGGGATTACCTGTCCTGTATGTGTGTTCACACCCCAGTGAGACAGGGATTACCTGGCAGGTGGGTCTTAATCACACCCCAGTGTGACAGGGATTACCTGTCCTGGCAGGTGGGTCTTAATCACACCCCAGTGTGACAGGGATTACCTGCCCTGGCAGGTG
Organism: Mobula birostris; assembly: GCF_030028105.1. Lineage (NCBI taxonomy): Eukaryota > Metazoa > Chordata > Chondrichthyes > Myliobatiformes > Myliobatidae > Mobula > Mobula birostris. The sequence goes on from NW_027275038.1 coordinate 43,765, forward strand.
GGTCTCAATAACTCCCCAGTTAGACAGGGATTACCTGTCCTTGCAGGTGGGTCTCAATTATTCCCCAGTGGGACAGCGATTACCTGTTCTGACAGGTGGGTCTCACACCCCATTGTGACAGGAATGACCTATCCTGGCAGGTGGGTGTCTCACCCCAGTGAGACAAGGATTACCCGTCCTGGCCAGTGGGCCTCAATCACACCCCAGCGAGACAGGGATTACCTGTCCTCGCAGGTGGGTTTCTAACCACCGTGAGACAGGTTTTACCTGTCCTGCTAGATGGGTCTCAATCATTCCCATGTGAGACAGGGATTACCTGTCCTGACAGGTGGGTGTCAGTCACTGCCCAGTGAGACAGGGATTACCTGTCCTGGCCAGAGGGCCGCATACCCCATTGAGACAGGGATCATCTGTCCTGGCAGGTGGGCATCAATCGTACCCCAGTGAGACAGAGATTACCTGTCCTGGCAGGTGGCTCTCAGTCATACCCCCGTGAGACAGGGATTACCTGTCCTGGCAGGTGGGTCTCAATCACACCCCAATGAGATAGGGATTATCTGTCCTGGCGGGTGGGTCTCACACCCCAGTGAGACAGGGATTACCTGTCCTGTCCAGTGGCCTCAATCACACCCCAGTGAGACAGGGATTACCTGTCCTGGCCAGTGGCCTCAATCACACCCCAATGAGACAGGGATTACATGTCCTGGCAGTTGGGTCTCAATCACACCCCAGTGAGACAGGGATTACCTGTCCTCGCAGGTGGACTTCTAACCGCAGTCAGGCAGGGTTTACCTGTCCTGCTGGATAGGTCTCAATCACTCCTTGTGAGACAGGGATTAACTGTCCTGGTAGGTGAGGTTCACACCCCAGTGAGACAGGGATTACCTGTCCTGGCAGGTGGGTCTCACACCCCAGTGAGACAGGGATTACCTGTCCTGGCAGGTGGGTCTCAATCACACCTCAGTGAGACAGGGATTACCTGACCTGGCAGGTGGGTCTCAATAACTCCCCAGTTAAACAGGGATTACCTCTCCTGGCAGGTGGTCCCCACATCCCTATGAGACAGGGACTACCTGTCCTGGCAGGTGGGTCTCAATCACCTCAGTGAGACAGGGATTACCTGTCCTGGCGAGTGGGCCGCACACCGCAGTGAGACAGGGATCATCTGTCTTGGCAGGTGGGCATCAATCGTACCCCAGTGAGACAGAGATTACTTGTCCTGGCAGGTGGGTCTTAATCACACCCCAGTGTGACAGGGATTACCTGTCCTGGCAGGTGGGCTTCAATCACACTTAGGTGAGACAGGGATTACCTGACCTGGCAGGTGGGTCTGAATAACTCCCCAGTTAGACAAGGATTAGCTCTCCTAGCAGGTGGGCCCCACATCCCTGTGAGACAGGGACTACCTGTCCTGGCAGGTGGTTCTCAATCACTCCCCAGTGAGACAGGGATTACCTGTCCTGGCAGGTGGGGTTTACACCCCAGTGAGACAGGAATTACCTGGCCTGGCAGGTGGGTCTCAATAACTCCCCAGTTAGACAGGGATTACCTCTCCTGGCAGGTGGGCATGAATCGTACCCCAGTGAGACAGGGACTACCTGTCCTGGCAGGTGGGCCTCAATCACCTCAGTGAGACAGGGATTACCTGTCATGGCCAGTGGGCCGCACACCGCAGTGAGACAGGGATTACCTGTCTTGGCAGGTGGGTCTCTATCACACCCCAGTTTGACAGAGATTACCTGTCCTGGCAGGTGGGTCTTAATCACACCCCAGTGAGACAGGGATTACCTGCCCTGGCATGTGGGTCTCAATAACTCCCCAGTGAGACAGAGATTAACTGTGCTGCATGTGTGTTCACACCCGAGTGAGACAGGGATTACCTGTCGTGGCAGGTGGGTCTCACACCCCAGTGAGACAGGAATTACCTGTCCTTGTAGGTGCGTCTTAATCACACCCCTGTATGACAGGGATTACCTGTCCTGGGAGGTGGGCCTCAAACAAAACTCAGTAAAACAGGGATTACCTGACCTGGCAGTTGGGCCTCAATCATACCCCCGTGAGACAGGGATTACCTGTCCTGACAGGTGGGTCTCAATCATTCCCCAGTGGGACAGGGATTACCTGTCCTGGCAGGTGGGTTTTACACCCCAGTGAGACAGGGATTACCTGTCCTGGCAGGTGTGTGTCTCACCCCAGTGTGACAGTGATTACCTGTCCTGGCAGTTGGGTATCAATCACACTCCAGTGAGACAGGGTTTACCAGTCCTCGCAGGTGGGCTTCTAACCGCCGTGAGACAGGTTTTACCTGCCCTTCTAGATGGGTCTCAATCACTCCCATGTGAGACAGGGATTACCTGTCCTGGCAGGTGGGGTTCACACACCAGTGAGAGAGGGATTACCTGTCCTGGCAGGTGGGTCTTACACCCCAGTGAGACAGGGATTACCTGTCCTGGCAGGTGTGTGTCTCACCCCAGTGTGACAGTGATTACCTGTCCTGGCAGTTGGGTATCAATCACACTCCAGTGAGACAGGGTTTACCAGTCCTCGCAGGTGGGCTTCTAACCGCCGTGAGACAGGTTTTACCTGCCCTTCTAGATGGGTCTCAATCACTCCCATGTGAGACAGGGATTACCTGTCCTGGCAGGTGGGGTTCACACACCAGTGAGACAGGGATTACCTGTCCTGGCAGGTGGGTCTCAATCACCTCAGTGAGACAGGGATTACCTGTCATGGCCAGTGGGCTGCACACCCCAGTGAGACAATGATCATCTGTCCTGGCAGGTGGGCATCAATCGTACCCCAGTGAGACAGGGATTACCTGTCCTTGCAGGTGGGCCTCAATCAAAACTCAGTTAAACAGGGATTACCTGTCCTGGCTGTTGGGCATCAATCACATCCCCGTGAGACAGGGATTACCTGTCCTGGCAGTTGGGCATCAATCACACCCCCGTGAGACAGGGATTACCTGTCTTGGCAGGTGGGTCTCAATAACTCCCCAGTAAGACAGGGATTACCTGTCCTGGCAGGTGGGTCTCAATCACACCCCAGTGAGACAGGGATTACCTGTTCGGGCAGGTGGGTCTCACACTCCAATGAGGCAGGGATTACCTGTCCTAGTAGGTGGGTCTCAGTCATATCCCAGTGAGACAGGGAATACCTGTCCCGGCAGGTGTGCCTCAAACACACCCCAGTGAGACAGGGATTACCTGTCCTGGTGGGTGGGTCTCACACCCCAGTGAGACAGGGATTATCTGTCCTGGCAGGTGGGTCTCAATCACACCTCAGTGAGACAGGGATTACCTGACCTGGCAGGTGGGCTTCAATCACACTTAGGTGAGACAGGGATTACCTGACCTGGCAGGTGGGTCTGAATAACTCCCCAGTTAGACAAGGATTAGCTCTCCTAGCAGGTGGGCCCCACATCCCTGTGAGACAGGGACTACCTGTCCTGGCAGGTGGTTCTCAATCACTCCCCAGTGAGACAGGGATTACCTGTCCTGGCAGGTGGGGTTTACACCCCAGTGAGACAGGGATTACCTGACCTGGCAGGTGGGTCTCAATAACTCCCCAGTTAGACAGGGATTACCTCTCCTGGCAGGTGGGCATGAATCGTACCCCAGTGAGACAGGGACTACCTGTCCTGGCAGGTGGGTCTCAATCACCTCAGTGAGACAGGGATTACCTGTCATGGCCAGTGGGCCGCACACCACAGTGAGACAGGGATCATCTGTCTTGGCAGGTGGGCATCAATCGTACCCCAGTGAGACAGAGATTACCTGTCCTGGCAGGTGGGGTTTACACCCCAGTGAGACAGGGATTACCTGACCTGGCAGGTGGGTCTCAATAACTCCCCAGTTAGACAGGGATTACCTCTCCTGGCAGGTGGGCATGAATCGTACCCCAGTGAGACAGGGACTACCTGTCCTGGCAGGTGGTTCTCAATCACCTCAGTGAGACAGGGATTACCTGTCATGGCTAGTGGGCCGCACACCCCAGTGTGACAGGGATCATCTGTCCTGGCAGGTGGGCATCAATCGTACCCCAGTGAGACAGGGATTACCTGTCCTGGCAGGTGGGTCTCAATAACTCCCCTGTTAGACAGGGATTACCTGTTCTGGTAGGTTGGTGTTTCATCCCAGTGAGACAGGGATTACCTCTCCTGGCAGTTGGGTCTCAATCACATCCCAGTGAGACAGGGTTACCTGTCGTCGCAGGTGGACTTCTAACCGCAGTCAGGCAGGGTTTACCTGTCCTGCTGGATGGGTCTCAATCACTCCTTGTGAGACAGGGATTACCTGTCCTGGCAGATGGGGTTCACACCCCAGTGAGATAGGGTTTACCTGTCCTGGCAGGTGTGTGTCTCACCCCAGTGTGACAGTGATTACCTGTCCTGGCAGTTGGGTATCAATCACACTCCAGTGAGACAGGGTTTACCAGTCCTCGCAGGTGGGCTTCTAACCGCCGTGAGACAGGTTTTACCTGCCCTTCTAGATGGGTCTCAATCACTCCCATGTGAGACAGGGATTACCTGTCCTGGCAGGTGGGGTTCACACACCAGTGAGACAGGGATTACCTGTCCTGGCAGGTGGGTCTCAATCACCTCAGTGAGACAGGGATTACCTGTCATGGCCAGTGGGCTGCACACCCCAGTGAGACAATGATCATCTGTCCTGGCAGGTGGGCATCAATCGTACCCCAGTGAGACAGGGATTACCTGTCCTTGCAGGTGGGCCTCAATCAAAACTCAGTTAAACAGGGATTACCTGTCCTGGCTGTTGGGCATCAATCACATCCCCGTGAGACAGGGATTACCTGTCCTGGCAGTTGGGCATCAATCACACCCCCGTGAGACAGGGATTACCTGTCTTGGCAGGTGGGTCTCAATAACTCCCCAGTAAGACAGGGATTACCTGTCCTGGCAGGTGGGTCTCAATCACACCCCAGTGAGACAGGGATTACCTGTTCGGGCAGGTGGGTCTCACACTCCAATGAGGCAGGGATTACCTGTCCTAGTAGGTGGGTCTCAGTCATATCCCAGTGAGACAGGGAATACCTGTCCCGGCAGGTGTGCCTCAAACACACCCCAGTGAGACAGGGATTACCTGTCCTGGTGGGTGGGTCTCACACCCCAGTGAGACAGGGATTATCTGTCCTGGCAGGTGGGTCTCAATCACACCTCAGTGAGACAGGGATTACCTGACCTGGCAGGTGGGCTTCAATCACACTTAGGTGAGACAGGGATTACCTGACCTGGCAGGTGGGTCTGAATAACTCCCCAGTTAGACAAGGATTAGCTCTCCTAGCAGGTGGGCCCCACATCCCTGTGAGACAGGGACTACCTGTCCTGGCAGGTGGTTCTCAATCACTCCCCAGTGAGACAGGGATTACCTGTCCTGGCAGGTGGGGTTTACACCCCAGTGAGACAGGGATTACCTGACCTGGCAGGTGGGTCTCAATAACTCCCCAGTTAGACAGGGATTACCTCTCCTGGCAGGTGGGCATGAATCGTACCCCAGTGAGACAGGGACTACCTGTCCTGGCAGGTGGGTCTCAATCACCTCAGTGAGACAGGGATTACCTGTCATGGCCAGTGGGCCGCACACCACAGTGAGACAGGGATCATCTGTCTTGGCAGGTGGGCATCAATCGTACCCCAGTGAGACAGAGATTACCTGTCCTGGCAGGTGGGGTTTACACCCCAGTGAGACAGGGATTACCTGACCTGGCAGGTGGGTCTCAATAACTCCCCAGTTAGACAGGGATTACCTCTCCTGGCAGGTGGGCATGAATCGTACCCCAGTGAGACAGGGACTACCTGTCCTGGCAGGTGGTTCTCAATCACCTCAGTGAGACAGGGATTACCTGTCATGGCTAGTGGGCCGCACACCCCAGTGTGACAGGGATCATCTGTCCTGGCAGGTGGGCATCAATCGTACCCCAGTGAGACAGGGATTACCTGTCCTGGCAGGTGGGTCTCAATAACTCCCCTGTTAGACAGGGATTACCTGTTCTGGTAGGTTGGTGTTTCATCCCAGTGAGACAGGGATTACCTCTCCTGGCAGTTGGGTCTCAATCACATCCCAGTGAGACAGGGTTACCTGTCGTCGCAGGTGGACTTCTAACCGCAGTCAGGCAGGGTTTACCTGTCCTGCTGGATGGGTCTCAATCACTCCTTGTGAGACAGGGATTACCTGTCCTGGCAGATGGGGTTCACACCCCAGTGAGATAGGGTTTACCTGTCCTGGCATGTGGGTCTCACACCCCAGTGAGACAGGGATTTCTGCACCAGGCAGGTGGGTCTCAATAACTCCCCAGTTAGACAGGGATTACCTCTCCTGGCAGGTGGGCCCCACATCCCTGTGGACACGGACTAGCTGTCCTGGCAGGTGGGTCTCAATCACCTCAGTGAGACAGGGATTACCTGTCCTGGCAGGTGGGCCTCACAAATCAGTGAGACAGGGATTACCTGACCTAGCAGGTGGGTCTCAATAACTCCCCAGTTAGACAGGGATTACCTGTCCTGGTCGGTGAGTCTCAATCGCACACCAGTGAGACAGGGATTACCTGTCCTGGCAGGTGGGTCTCACACCCCAGCCCCAGTGAGACAGGGATTACCTGTCCTGCATGTGTGTTCACACCCCAGTGAGACAGGGATTACCTGTCCTGGCAGGTGGGTCTCAATCACACCCCAGTGAGACAGGGATTACCTGTCCTGGCCAGTGGGCCTCAATCACACCCCAATGAGACAGGGATTACATGTCCTGGCAGTTGGGTCTCAATCACACCCCAGTGAGACAGGGATTACCTGTCCTCGCAGGTGGACCTCTAACCGCAGTCAGGCAGGGTTTACCTGTCCTGCTGGATGGGTCTCAATCACTCCTTGTGAGACAGGGATTACCTGTCCTGGCAGGTGGGTCTCACACCCCAGCCCCAGTGAGACAGGGAATACCTGTCCTGGCAGGTGCGCCTCAATCACACCCCAGTGAGAGAGGGATTACCTGTCCTGGCAGGTGGGCCTCAATAACTCCCCAGTTAGACAGGAATTACTTCTCCTGACAGGAGGGCCCCACATCCCTGTGAGACAGGGACTACTTGTCCTGGCAGGTGGGGGTCAATCACCTCAGTGAGACAGGGATTACCTGTCATGGCCAGTGGGCCGCACACCACCAGTGAGACAGGGATTACCTGTCCTGGCAGGTAGGTCTCACACTCCAGTGAGGCAGGGATTACCTGTCCTGGCAGGTGCGCCTCAATCACACCCCAGTCAGACAGGGAATACCTGTCCTGCAGGTGGGTCTTAATCACACTCCAGTGTGACAGGGATTACCTGTCCTGGCAGGTGGGTCTCAATCGTACCCCAGTGAGACAGAGATTACCTGTCCTGGCAGGTGGGTCTCAGTCATACCCCAGTGAGACAGGGATTACCTCTCCTGGCAGGTGGGTTTCAATCACACCCCAATGAGACAGGGATTATCTGTCCTGGCGGGTGGGTCACACACTCCAGTGAGACAGGGATTACCTGACCTGGCAGTTGGGCCTCAATCACACCCCTGTGAGAGAGAGACTACCTGGCCTGGCAGGTGGGTCTCAATCATTCCCCAGTGGGACAGGTATTAGCTGTCCTGGCAGGTGGGTCTCACACTCCTGTGAGACAGGGATTACCTGGCCTGGCAGGTGGGTCTCAATCATTCCCCAATGGGACAGGGATTACCTGTCCTGGCAGGTGGGCCTCACACTCCTTTGAGACAGGGATTACCTATCCTGGCAGGTGGGTGTCTCACCCCAGTGAGAGAGGGATTACCTGTCCTGGCAGGTGGGTCTCAATCACACCCCAGTCAGACAGGGATTACCTGTCATGCAGGTGGGTTTTAATCACACTCCAGTGTGACAGGGATTACCTGTCCTGGCAGCTGGGTCTCACACTCCAGTGAGAGAGCGACTACCTGTCCTGGCAGGTGGGCCTCAATCACACCACCGTGAGACAGGGATTACCTGTCCTGGCAGGTGGGTCTCAATAACTCCCCAGTTAGTCAGGGATTACCTGTCCTGGCAGGTGGGCCTCACACCCGAGTGAGACAGAGATTACCTATCCTGGCAGGTGAGCCTCAATTATACCCCAGTGAGACAGGGATTACCTGTCCAGGCCAGTGGGCCACACACCCAGTGAGACAGGGATCACCTGTCCTGGCAGGTGGGTCTGAGACGTACACCAGTAAAACAGGGATTACCTGTCCTGGCAGGTGTGCCTCAATCACACCCCAGTGAGACAGCGAATACCTGTCCTGGCAGGTGGGTCTCACACTCCAGTGAAGCAGGGATTACCTGACCTGGGAGGTGGGCCTCAATTATACCCCAGTGAGACAGGGATTACCTGCCCTGGCAGGTGGGTTTGAATCACACCCCAATGAGACAGGGATTATCTGTCCTGGCGGGTGGGTCTCACACTCCAGTGAGACAGGGATTACCTGTCCTGGCAGGTGGGCCTCACACCCGAGTGAGACAGGGATTACCTATCCTGGCAGGTGAGCCTCAATTATACCCCAGTGAGACAGGGATTACCTGTCCAGGCCTGTGGGCCGCACACCCAGTGAGACAGGGATCATCTGTCCTGGCCGGTGGGTCAGAGACGTACACCTGTAAAACAGGGATTACCTGTACTGGGAAGTGGGCCTCAATTATACCCCAGTGAGACAGGGATTACCTGTCCTGGCAGGTGGGTCTGAATCATACCCCAATGAGACAGGGATTATCTGTCCTGGCGGTTGGGTCTCACACCCCAGTGAGACAGGGATTACCTGTCCTGGCAGGTGGGCCTCAATTACACCCCAGTGAGACAGGGATTAACCTGTCCTGCAGGTGGGTCTTAATCACACTCCAGTGTGACAGGGATTACCTGTCCTGGCAGGTGGGCCTCAATCACACCTCAGTGAGACAGGGATTACCCGTCCTGGCAGGTGGGCTTCAATCACACCCCTGTGAGACAGGGATTACCTGTCCTGGCAGTTGGGTCTCAATAACTCCCCAGTTAGTCAGGGATTGCCTGTCCTGGCAGGTGGGTCTCAATCACACCCCAGAGAGACAGGGATTACCTGACCTGGCAGTTGGTCCTCAATTACACCCCCGTGAGACAGGGATTACCTGTCCTGGCAGGTGGGTCTCAATCATTCCCCAGTGGGACAGGGATTACCTGTCCTGCCAGGTGGGCCTCACACCCCAGTGGGACACGGATTACCTGTCCTGGCAGGTGGGCCTCACACCGCAGTGAGACAGGGATAATCTGTCCTGGCCGTTGGGCATCAATCGTACCCCAGTGAGACAGGGATTACCTGTCCTGGCAGGTGGGTCTCAATCACACCCCAGTGAGACAGCAAATACCTGTCCTGGCAGGTGTGTCTCACACTCCAGTGAGACAAGGATTACCTGTCCTGGCAGGTGTGTCTCACACTCCAGTGAGACAGGGATTACCTGTCTTGGCAGGCGGGTCTCACACTTCAGTGAGGCAGGGATTACCTGTCCTGGCAGGTGGGCCTCAATTATACCCCAGTAAAACAGGGATTACCTGTCCTGGCCAGTGGGCCACACACCCCTGTGAGAGAGGGATCATCTGTACTGGCAGGTAGGCATCAATCGTACCCCAATGAGACAGGGATTATCTGTCCCGGGGGGGTGGGTCTCACAGCCCAGTGAGACAGGGATTACCTGTCCTGGCAGGTGGGTGTGTCACCCTAGTGAGAGAGGGATTACCTGTCCTGGCAGGTGGGTCTCATCACACCCCAGTGAGACAGGGATTACTTGTTCTGGCAGGTGGGCCTCAATCACACCCCAGTGAGACAGTGATTACCTGTCCTGGCAGTTGGATATCATTCACACTCCAGTGAGACAGGGTTTACCAGTCCTCGCAGGTGGGCTTCTAACCGCCGTGAGACAGGTTTTACCTGTCCTGCTAGATGGGTCTCAATCACTCCCATGTGAGACAGGGATTACCTGTTTTGGCAGGTGGGTCTCCGTCACTGCCCAGTGAGACAGGGATAACCTGTCCTGGCAGGTGGGGTTCACACCCCAGTGAGACTGGGATTACCTGTCCTGGCCAGTGGGCCGCACACCCCAGTGAGACAGGGATCATCTGTCCTGGCAGGTGGGCATCAATCGTACCCCAGTGAGACAGAGATTATCTGTCTTGGCGGGTGGGTCTCACACCAGAGTGAGTCAGGGATTACCTGTCCTGGCAGGTGGGTCTCTATCACACCCTAGTTTGACAGGGATTACCTGTCCTGGCAGGTGGGCCTCAATCACACCCCAGTGAGACAGGGATTACCTGCCCTGGCATGTGGGTCTCAATAACTCCCCAGTGAGACAGGGATTAACTGTGCTGCATGTGTGTTCACACCCGAGTGAGACAGGGATTACCTGTCGTGGCAGGTGGGTCCCACACCCCAGTGAGACAGGAATTACCTGTCCTTGTAGGTGGGTCTTAATCACACCCCTGTATGACAGGGATTACCTGTCCTGGGAGGTGGGCCTCAAACAAAACTCAGTAAAACAGGGATTACCTGACCTGGCATGTGGTTCTCAATCACTCGCCAGTGAGACAGGGATTACCTGTCCTGGCAGGTGGGGTTTACACCCCAGTGAGACAGGGATTATCTGGCCTGGCATGTGGGTCTCACACCCCAGTGAGACAGGGATTACCTGTCCTGGCAGGTCTGTCTCAATCATTTCCCAGTGGGACAGGGATTACCTGTCCTGGCAGGTGGGCCTCACACTCCTGTGAGGCAGGGATTACCTGTCCTGGTAGGTTGGCGTCAATTACACCCCAGTGAGACAGGGATTACCTCTCCTGGCAGTTGGGTCTCAATCACACCCCAGTGAAACAGGGATTACCTGTCGTCGCAGGTGGACTTCTAACCGCAGTGAGAAAGGATTTACCTGTCCTGCTGGATGGGTCTCAATCACTCCTTGTGAGACAGGGATTACCTGTCCTGGCAGATGGGGTTCACACCCTAGTGAGACAGGGATTACCTGTCCTGGCATGTGGGTCTCACACCCTAGTGAGAGAGGGATTTCTGCACCTGGCAGGTGGGTCTCAATCACCTCAGTGAGACAGGGATTACCTGTCCTGGCAGGTGGGCCTCACACACCAGTGAGACAGGGATTACCTGACCTAGCAGGTGGGTCTCAATAACTCCCCAGTTAGACAGGGATTACCTGTTCTTGTCGGTGAGTCTCAATCACACACCAGTGAGACAGGGATTACCTGTCCTGGCAGGTGGGTCTCACACCCCAGCCCCAGTGAGACAGGGATTACCTGTCCTGGCAGGTGCACCTGAGTCATACCCCAGTGAGACAGGGATTACCTGTCCTGCATGTGTGTTCACACCCCAGTGAGACAGGGATTACCTGTCCTGGCAGATGGGTCTCAATCACAACCCAGTGAGACAGGGATTACCTGTCCTGGCAGGTGGGCCTCAATCAAAACTCAGTAAAACAGGGATTACCTGACCTGGCAGTTGGGCCTGAATCACACCCCCGTGAGACAGGGATTACCTGTCCTGGCAGGTTGGCCTCAATTACACCCCAGTGAGACAGGGATTACCTGTCCTGCAGGTGGGTCTTAATCACACTCCCGTGTGACAGGGAATACCTGTCCTGGCAGGTGGGTCTCACACTTCAGTGAGACAGGGATTACTTGTCGTGGCAGGTTGGCATCAATCACACCTCAGTGAGAGAGCCATTACCTGTCCTGGCAGGTGGGCCTCAATCACACCCCTGTGAGACAGGGATTACCTGTCCTGGCAGGTGGGTCTCAATCATTCCCCAGTGAGACAGGGATAATCTGTCCTGGCCGTTGGGCATCAATCGTATCCCAGTGAGACAGGGATTACCTGTCCTGGCAGGTGGGTCTCAGTCATACCCTAGTAAAACAGGGATTTCCTGTCCTGGCAGGTGGGTGTCTCACCCCAGCGAGAGAGGGATTACCTGTACTGGCAGGTGGGTCTCAATCACACCCCAGTGAGACAGTGAATACCTGTCCTGGCAGGTGGGTCTCACACGCCAGTGAGACAGGGATTACCTGTCCTGGCAGGTGGGTCTCACACTCTAGTGAGACAGGGATTACCTGGCTTGGCAGGCGGGTCTCACACTTCAGTGAGGCAGGGATTACCTTTCCTTGCAGGTGGGCCTCAATTATACCCCAGTAAAACAGGGATTACCTGTCCTGGCCAGTGGGCCACACACCCCTGTGAGAGAGGGATCATCTGTACTGGCAGGTGGGCATCAATCGTACCCCAGTGAGACAGGGATTACCTGCCCTGGCAGGTGGGTCTCAATCACACCCCCATGAGACAGGGATTACCTGTCCTGGTAGGTGTGCCTCACACTCCTGTGAGACAGGGATTACCTGTCCTGGCAGGTGGGTGTCTCACCCCAGTGAGAGAGGGATTACCTGTCCTGGCAGGTGGGCCTCAATCACACCCCAGTGAGACAGGGATTACCTGTTCTGGCAGCTGGGCCTCAATTGCACCCCAGTGAGACAGGGATTACCTGTCCTGGCAGGTGGGCCTCAATCACACCCCAGTGAGACAGGGATTACCTGTCCTGGCAGGTGGGTCTGAATCATACCCCAGTGAGACAGGGATTACCTGTTCTGGCAGGTGGGCCTCAATCACACCCCAGTGAGACAGGGATTACCTGTCCTGGCAGGTGGGTCTCAATCACACCCCAGTGGGACAGGGATTACCTGTCCTGGCAGGTGGGACTCAATAACTCCCCAGTGAGACAGGGATTACCTGTCCTGGTCGGTAGGCCTTAATCACTGCCCAGTAAAACAGGGATTACCTGTCCTGCATGTGTGTTCACACCCCAGTGAGACAGGGATTACCTGGCAGGTGGGTTTTAATCACACCCCAGTGTGACAGGGATTACCTGTCCTGGCAGGTGGGTCTTAATCACACCCCAGTGTGACAGGGATTACCTGCCCTGGCAGGTGGGTCTCAATAACTCCCCAGTTAGACAGGGATTACCTGTCCTGGCAGGTGGGTCTCAATTATTCCCCAGTGGGACAGCGATTACCTGTTCTGACAGGTGGGTCTCACACCCCATTGTGACAGGAATTACCTATCCTGGCAGGTGGGTGTCTCACCCCAGTGAGACAAGGATTACCCTTCCTGGCCAGTGGGCCTCAATCACACCCCAGCGAGACAGGGATTACCTGTCCTCGCAGGTGGGTTTCTAACCACCGTGAGACAGGTTTTACCTGTCCTGCTAGATGGGTCTCAATCATTCCCATGTGAGACAGGGATTACCTGTCCTGACAGGTGGGTGTCAGTCACTGCCCAGTGAGACAGGGATTACCTGTCCTGGCAGGTAGGCTTCAATCGTACCCCAGTGAGACAGGGATTACCTCTCCTGGCAGGTGGGTCCCATATCCCTGTGATACAGGGACTACCTGTCCTGGCAGGTGGGTCTCAATCACCTCAGTGAGACAGGGATTACCTGTCATGGCCAGTGGGCTGCACACCCCAGTGAGACAATGATCATCTGTCCTGGCAGGTGGGCATCAATCGTACCCCAGTGAGACAGGGATTACCTGTCCTTGCAGGTGGGCCTCAATCAAAACTCAGTTAAACAGGGATTACCTGTCCTGGCTGTTGGGCATCAATCACATCCCCGTGAGACAGGGATTACCTGTCCTGGCAGTTGGGCATCAATCACACCTCCATGAGACAGGGATTACCTGTCTTGGCAGGTGGGTCTCAATAACTCCCCAGTAAAACAGGGATTACCTGTCCTGGCAGGTGGGTCTCAATCACACCCCAGTGAGACAGGGATTACCTGTTCGGGCAGGTGGGTCTCACACTCCAATGAGGCAGGGATTACCTGTCCTGGTAGGTGGGTCTCAGTCATACCCCAGTGAGACAGGGATTACCTGTCCTGGCAGGTGGGTCTCAATCACACCTCAGTGAGACAGGGATTACCTGACCTGGCAGGTGGGCTTCAATCACACTTAGGTGAGACAGGGATTACCTGACCTGGCAGGTGGGTCTGAATAACTCCCCAGTTAGACAAGGATTAGCTCTCCTAGCAGGTGGGCCCCACATCCCTGTGAGACAGGGACTACCTGTCCTAGCAGGTGGTTCTCAATCACTCCCCAGTGAGACAGGGATTACCTGTCCTGGCAGGTGGGGTTTACACCCCAGTGAGACAGGGATTACCTGACCTGGCAGGTGGGTCTCAATAACTCCCCAGTTAGACAGGGATTACCTCTCCTGGCAGGTGGGCATGAATCGTACCCCAGTGAGACAGGGACTACCTGTCCTGGCAGGTGGGTCTCAATCACCTCAGTGAGACAGGGATTACCTGTCATGGTCAGTGGGCCGCACACCACAGTGAGACAGGGATCATCTGTCTTGGCAGGTGGGCATCAATCGTACCCCAGTGAGACAGAGATTACCTGTCCTGGCAGGTGGGTCTTAATCACACCCCAGTGTGACAGGGATTACCTGTCCTGGCAGGTGGGCTTCAATCACACTTAGGTGAGACAGGGATTACCTGACCTGGCAGGTGGGTCTGAATAACTCCCCAGTTAGACAAGGATTAGCTCTCCTAGCAGGTGGGCCCCACATCCCTGTGAGACAGGGACTACCTGTCCTGGCAGGTGGGTCTCAATAACTCCCATGTTAGACAGGGATTACCTGTCCTGGCAGGTGGGCCTCACACTCCTGAGAGACAGGGATTACCTGTCCTGGTAGGTTGGTGTTTCATCCCAGTGAGACAGGGATTACCTCTCCTGGCAGTTGGGTCTCAATCACATCCCAGTGAGACAGGGTTACCTGTCGTCGCAGGTGGACTTCTAACCGCAGTCAGGCAGGGTTTACCTGTCCTGCTGGATGGGTCTCAATCACTCCTTGTGAGACAGGGATTACCTGTCCTGGCAGATGGGGTTCACACCCCAGTGAGATAGGGTTTATCTGTCCTGGCATGTGGGTCTCACACCCCAGTGAGACAGGGATTTCTGCACCAGGCAGGTGGGTCTCAATAACTCCCCAGTTAGACAGGGATTACCTCTCCTGGCAGGTGGGCCCCACATCCCTGTGAGACACGGACTAGCTGTCCTGGCAGGTGGGTCTCAATCACCTCAGTGAGACAGGGATTACCTGTCCTGGCAGGTGGGCCTCACAAATCAGTGAGACAGGGATTACCTGACCTAGCAGGTGGGTCTCAATAACTCCCCAGTTAGACAGGGATTACCTGTCCTGGTCGGTGAGTCTCAATCGCACACCAGTGAGACAGGGATTACCTGTCCTGGCAGGTGGGTCTCACACCCCAGCCCCAGTGAGACAGGGATTACCTGTCCTGCATGTGTGTTCACACCCCAATGAGACAGGGATTACCTGTCCTGGCAGGTGGGTCTCAATCACACCCCAGTGAGACAGGGATTACCTGTCCTGGCAGGTGGGCCTCAATCACACCCCAGTGAGACAGTGATTACCTGTCCTGGCAGGTTGGCCTCAATCAAAACTCAGTAAAACAGGGATTACCTGACTTGGCAGTTGTGCCTGAATCACACCCCCGTGAGACAGGGATTACCTGTCCTCGTAGGTAGGTCTCAATAATTCCCCTGTTACACAGGGATTACCTGTCCTGGCAGGTGGGTCTCACACCCCAGTGAGGACAGGGATTACCTGTCCTGGCAGGTGGGTCTCAATCATTCCCCAGTGGGACAGGGATTAACTGTCCTGGCAGGTGGGCCTCACACTCCTCTGAGACAGGGATTACCTGTCCTGGCAGGTTGGTGTCTCATTCCAGTGAGACAGGGATTACCTGTCCTGGCCAGTGGGCCTCAATCACACCCCAATGAGACAGGGATTACATGTCCTGGCAGTTGGGTCTCAATCACACCCCAGTGAGACAGGGATTACCTGTCCTCGCAGGTGGACTTCTAACCGCAGTCAGGCAGAGTTTACCTGTCCTGCTGGATAGGTCTCAATCACTCCTTGTGAGACAGGGATTACCTGTCCTGGCAGGTGGGTCTCACACCCAGCCCCAGTGAGACAGGGAATACCTGTCCTGGCAGGTGCGCCTCAATCACACCCCAGTGAGAGAGGGATTACCTGTCCTGGCAGGTGGGCCTCAATCACACCCCCCGTGAAACATGTATTTCCTGTTCTGGCAGGTGGGCCTCAATCACACCCCAGTGAGACAGGGATTACCTATCCTGGCAGGTGGGTCTCAATCACATCACAGTGGGACAGGGATTACCTGTCCTGGCAGGTGGGACTCAATAACTCCCCAGTGAGACAGGGATTACCTGTCCTGGTCGGTAGGCCTTAATCACTGCCCAGTAAAACAGGGATTACCTGTCCTGCATGTGTGTTCACACCCCAGTGAGACAGGGATTACCTGGCAGGTGGGTTTTAATCACACCCCAGTGTGACAGGGATTACCTGTCCTGGCAGGTGGGTCTTAATCACACCCCAGTGTGACAGGGATTACCTGCCCTGGCAGGTGGGTCTCAATAACTCCCCAGTTAGACAGGGATTACCTGTCCTGGCAGGTGGGTCTCAATTATTCCCCAGTGGGACAGCGATTACCTGTTCTGACAGGTGGGTCTCACACCCCATTGTGACAGGAATTACCTATCCTGGCAGGTGGGTGTCTCACCCCAGTGAGACAAGGATTACCCTTCCTGGCCAGTGGGCCTCAATCACACCCCAGCGAGACAGGGATTACCTGTCCTCGCAGGTGGGTTTCTAACCACCGTGAGACAGGTTTTACCTGTCCTGCTAGATGGGTCTCAATCATTCCCATGTGAGACAGGGATTACCTGTCCTGACAGGTGGGTGTCAGTCACTGCCCAGTGAGACAGGGATTACCTGTCCTGGCAGGTAGGCTTCAATCGTACCCCAGTGAGACAGGGATTACCTCTCCTGGCAGGTGGGTCCCATATCCCTGTGATACAGGGACTACCTGTCTGGCAGGTGGGTCTCAATCACCTCAGTGAGACAGGGATTACCTGTCATGGCCAGTGGGCTGCACACCCCAGTGAGACAATGATCATCTGTCCTGGCAGGTGGGCATCAATCGTACCCCAGTGAGACAGGGATTACCTGTCCTTGCAGGTGGGCCTCAATCAAAACTCAGTTAAACAGGGATTACCTGTCCTGGCTGTTGGGCATCAATCACATCCCCGTGAGACAGGGATTACCTGTCCTGGCAGTTGGGCATCAATCACACCTCCATGAGACAGGGATTACCTGTCTTGGCAGGTGGGTCTCAATAACTCCCCAGTAAAACAGGGATTACCTGTCCTGGCAGGTGGGTCTCAATCACACCCCAGTGAGACAGGGATTACCTGTTCGGGCAGGTGGGTCTCACACTCCAATGAGGCAGGGATTACCTGTCCTGGTAGGTGGGTCTCAGTCATACCCCAGTGAGACAGGGATTACCTGTCCTGGCAGGTGGGTCTCAATCACACCTCAGTGAGACAGGGATTACCTGACCTGGCAGGTGGGCTTCAATCACACTTAGGTGAGACAGGGATTACCTGACCTGGCAGGTGGGTCTGAATAACTCCCCAGTTAGACAAGGATTAGCTCTCCTAGCAGGTGGGCCCCACATCCCTGTGAGACAGGGACTACCTGTCCTAGCAGGTGGTTCTCAATCACTCCCCAGTGAGACAGGGATTACCTGTCCTGGCAGGTGGGGTTTACACCCCAGTGAGACAGGGATTACCTGACCTGGCAGGTGGGTCTCAATAACTCCCCAGTTAGACAGGGATTACCTCTCCTGGCAGGTGGGCATGAATCGTACCCCAGTGAGACAGGGACTACCTGTCCTGGCAGGTGGGTCTCAATCACCTCAGTGAGACAGGGATTACCTGTCATGGTCAGTGGGCCGCACACCACAGTGAGACAGGGATCATCTGTCTTGGCAGGTGGGCATCAATCGTACCCCAGTGAGACAGAGATTACCTGTCCTGGCAGGTGGGTCTTAATCACACCCCAGTGTGACAGGGATTACCTGTCCTGGCAGGTGGGCTTCAATCACACTTAGGTGAGACAGGGATTACCTGACCTGGCAGGTGGGTCTGAATAACTCCCCAGTTAGACAAGGATTAGCTCTCCTAGCAGGTGGGCCCCACATCCCTGTGAGACAGGGACTACCTGTCCTGGCAGGTGGGTCTCAATAACTCCCATGTTAGACAGGGATTACCTGTCCTGGCAGGTGGGCCTCACACTCCTGAGAGACAGGGATTACCTGTCCTGGTAGGTTGGTGTTTCATCCCAGTGAGACAGGGATTACCTCTCCTGGCAGTTGGGTCTCAATCACATCCCAGTGAGACAGGGTTACCTGTCGTCGCAGGTGGACTTCTAACCGCAGTCAGGCAGGGTTTACCTGTCCTGCTGGATGGGTCTCAATCACTCCTTGTGAGACAGGGATTACCTGTCCTGGCAGATGGGGTTCACACCCCAGTGAGATAGGGTTTATCTGTCCTGGCATGTGGGTCTCACACCCCAGTGAGACAGGGATTTCTGCACCAGGCAGGTGGGTCTCAATAACTCCCCAGTTAGACAGGGATTACCTCTCCTGGCAGGTGGGCCCCACATCCCTGTGAGACACGGACTAGCTGTCCTGGCAGGTGGGTCTCAATCACCTCAGTGAGACAGGGATTACCTGTCCTGGCAGGTGGGCCTCACAAATCAGTGAGACAGGGATTACCTGACCTAGCAGGTGGGTCTCAATAACTCCCCAGTTAGACAGGGATTACCTGTCCTGGTCGGTGAGTCTCAATCGCACACCAGTGAGACAGGGATTACCTGTCCTGGCAGGTGGGTCTCACACCCCAGCCCCAGTGAGACAGGGATTACCTGTCCTGCATGTGTGTTCACACCCCAATGAGACAGGGATTACCTGTCCTGGCAGGTGGGTCTCAATCACACCCCAGTGAGACAGGGATTACCTGTCCTGGCAGGTGGGCCTCAATCACACCCCAGTGAGACAGTGATTACCTGTCCTGGCAGGTTGGCCTCAATCAAAACTCAGTAAAACAGGGATTACCTGACTTGGCAGTTGTGCCTGAATCACACCCCCGTGAGACAGGGATTACCTGTCCTCGTAGGTAGGTCTCAATAATTCCCCTGTTACACAGGGATTACCTGTCCTGGCAGGTGGGTCTCACACCCCAGTGAGACAGGGATTACCTGTCCTGGCAGGTGGGTCTCAATCATTCCCCAGTGGGACAGGGATTAACTGTCCTGGCAGGTGGGCCTCACACTCCTCTGAGACAGGGATTACCTGTCCTGGCAGGTTGGTGTCTCATTCCAGTGAGACAGGGATTACCTGTCCTGGCCAGTGGGCCTCAATCACACCCCAATGAGACAGGGATTACATGTCCTGGCAGTTGGGTCTCAATCACACCCCAGTGAGACAGGGATTACCTGTCCTCGCAGGTGGACTTCTAACCGCAGTCAGGCAGAGTTTACCTGTCCTGCTGGATAGGTCTCAATCACTCCTTGTGAGACAGGGATTACCTGTCCTGGCAGGTGGGTCTCACACCCCAGCCCCAGTGAGACAGGGAATACCTGTCCTGGCAGGTGCGCCTCAATCACACCCCAGTGAGAGAGGGATTACCTGTCCTGGCAGGTGGGCCTCAATCACACCCCCGTGAAACATGTATTTCCTGTCCTGGCAGGTGGGTCTCAATAACTCCCCATTTAGACAGGGATTACCTGACCTGGCAGGTGGGTCTGAATAACTCCCCAGTTAGACAAGGATTAGCTCTCCTAGCAGGTGGGCCCCACATCCCTGTGAGACAGGGACTACCTGTCCTGGCAGGTGGGTCTCAATAACTCCCATGTTAGACAGGGATTACCTGTCCTGGCAGGTGGGCCTCACACTCCTGAGAGACAGGGATTACCTGTCCTGGTAGGTTGGTGTTTCATCCCAGTGAGACAGGGATTACCTCTCCTGGCAGTTGGGTCTCAATCACATCCCAGTGAGACAGGGTTACCTGTCGTCGCAGGTGGACTTCTAACCGCAGTCAGGCAGGGTTTACCTGTCCTGCTGGATGGGTCTCAATCACTCCTTGTGAGACAGGGATTACCTGTCCTGGCAGATGGGGTTCACACCCCAGTGAGATAGGGTTTATCTGTCCTGGCATGTGGGTCTCACACCCCAGTGAGACAGGGATTTCTGCACCAGGCAGGTGGGTCTCAATAACTCCCCAGTTAGACAGGGATTACCTCTCCTGGCAGGTGGGCCCCACATCCCTGTGAGACACGGACTAGCTGTCCTGGCAGGTGGGTCTCAATCACCTCAGTGAGACAGGGATTACCTGTCCTGGCAGGTGGGCCTCACAAATCAGTGAGACAGGGATTACCTGACCTAGCAGGTGGGTCTCAATAACTCCCCAGTTAGACAGGGATTACCTGTCCTGGTCGGTGAGTCTCAATCGCACACCAGTGAGACAGGGATTACCTGTCCTGGCAGGTGGGTCTCACACCCCAGCCCAGTGAGACAGGGATTACCTGTCCTGCATGTGTGTTCACACCCCAATGAGACAGGATTACCTGTCCTGGCAGGTGGGTCTCAATCACACCCCAGTGAGACAGGGATTACCTGTCCTGGCAGGTGGGCCTCAATCACACCCCAGTGAGACAGTGATTACCTGTCCTGGCAGGTTGGCCTCAATCAAAACTCAGTAAAACAGGGATTACCTGACTTGGCAGTTGTGCCTGAATCACACCCCCGTGAGACAGGGATTACCTGTCCTCGTAGGTAGGTCTCAATAATTCCCCTGTTACACAGGATTACCTGTCCTGGCAGGTGGGTCTCACACCCCAGTGAGACAGGGATTACCTGTCCTGGCAGGTGGGTCTCAATCATTCCCCAGTGGGACAGGGATTAACTGTCCTGGCAGGTGGGCCTCACACTCCTCTGAGACAGGGATTACCTGTCCTGGCAGGTTGGTGTCTCATTCCAGTGAGACAGGGATTACCTGTCCTGGCCAGTGGGCCTCAATCACACCCCAATGAGACAGGGATTACATGTCCTGGCAGTTGGGTCTCAATCACACCCCAGTGAGACAGGGATTACCTGTCCTCGCAGGTGGACTTCTAACCGCAGTCAGGCAGAGTTTACCTGTCCTGCTGGATAGGTCTCAATCACTCCTTGTGAGACAGGGATTACCTGTCCTGGCAGGTGGGTCTCACACCCCAGCCCCAGTGAGACAGGGAATACCTGTCCTGGCAGGTGCGCCTCAATCACACCCCAGTGAGAGAGGGATTACCTGTCCTGGCAGGTGGGCCTCAATCACACCCCCGTGAAACATGTATTTCCTGTCCTGGCAGGTGGGTCTCAATAACTCCCCATTTAGACAGGGATTACCTGTACTGGCAGGTGGGTCTCAATCACCTCAGTGAGATAGGGATTACCTGTCCTGGCAGGTGGGCCTCTATCAAATCTCAGTAAAACAGGGATTACTTGACCTGGCAGTTGGGCCTCAATCACACCCCCGTGAGACAGGCATTACCTGTCCTGGCAGGTGGGCCTCACACTCCTGAGAGACAGGGATTACCTGTCCTGGTAGGTTGGTGTTTCATCCCAGTGAGACAGGGATTACCTCTCCTGGCAGTTGGGTCTCAATCACATCCCAGTGAGACAGGGTTACCTGTCGTCGCAGGTGGACTTCTAACCGCAGTCAGGCAGGGTTTACCTGTCCTGCTGGATGGGTCTCAATCACTCCTTGTGAGACAGGGATTACCTGTCCTGGCAGATGGGGTTCACACCCCAGTGAGATAGGGTTTATCTGTCCTGGCATGTGGGTCTCACACCCCAGTGAGACAGGGATTTCTGCACCAGGCAGGTGGGTCTCAATAACTCCCCAGTTAGACAGGGATTACCTCTCCTGGCAGGTGGGCCCCACATCCCTGTGAGACACGGACTAGCTGTCCTGGCAGGTGGGTCTCAATCACCTCAGTGAGACAGGGATTACCTGTCCTGGCAGGTGGGCCTCACAAATCAGTGAGACAGGGATTACCTGACCTAGCAGGTGGGTCTCAATAACTCCCCAGTTAGACAGGGATTACCTGTCCTGGTCAGTGAGTCTCAATCGCACACCAGTGAGACAGGGATTACCTGTCCTGGCAGGTGGGTCTCACACCCCAGCCCCAGTGAGACAGGGATTACCTGTCCTGCATGTGTGTTCACACCCCAATGAGACAGGGATTACCTGTCCTGGCAGGTGGGTCTCAATCACACCCCAGTGAGACAGGGATTACCTGTCCTGGCAGGTGGGCCTCAATCACACCCCAGTGAGACAGTGATTACCTGTCCTGGCAGGTTGGCCTCAATCAAAACTCAGTAAAACAGGGATTACCTGACTTGGCAGTTGTGCCTGAATCACACCCCCGTGAGACAGGGATTACCTGTCCTCGTAGGTAGGTCTCAATAATTCCCCTGTTACACAGGGATTACCTGTCCTGGCAGGTGGGTCTCACACCCCAGTGAGACAGGGATTACCTGTCCTGGCAGGTGGGTCTCAATCATTCCCCAGTGGGACAGGGATTAACTGTCCTGGCAGGTGGGCCTCACACTCCTCTGAGACAGGGATTACCTGTCCTGGCAGGTTGGTGTCTCATTCCAGTGAGACAGGGATTACCTGTCCTGGCCAGTGGGCCTCAATCACACCCCAATGAGACAGGGATTACATGTCCTGGCAGTTGGGTCTCAATCACACCCCAGTGAGACAGGGATTACCTGTCCTCGCAGGTGGACTTCTAACCGCAGTCAGGCAGAGTTTACCTGTCCTGCTGGATAGGTCTCAATCACTCCTTGTGAGACAGGGATTACCTGTCCTGGCAGGTGGGTCTCACACCCCAGCCCCAGTGAGACAGGGAATACCTGTCCTGGCAGGTGCGCCTCAATCACACCCCAGTGAGAGAGGGATTACCTGTCCTGGCAGGTGGGCCTCAATCACACCCCCGTGAAACATGTATTTCCTGTCCTGGCAGGTGGGTCTCAATAACTCCCCATTTAGACAGGGATTACCTGTACTGGCAGGTGGGTCTCAATCACCTCAGTGAGATAGGGATTACCTGTCCTGGCAGGTGGGCCTCTATCAAATCTCAGTAAAACAGGGATTACTTGACCTGGCAGTTGGGCCTCAATCACACCCCCGTGAGACAGGCATTACCTGTCCTGGCAGGTGGGTCTCAATAACTCCGCAGTTAGACAGGGATTACCTGTCCTGCAGGAGGGCCTAAATCTTAACTCAGTAAAACAGGGATAACCTGACCTGGCAGTTGGGTCTCAGTCACACCCACGTGAGACAGGGATTACCTGTCCTCACAGGTGGGCTTCTAACCACGGTGAGACAGGTTTTACCTATCCTGGTAGATCGGTCTCAATCACTCCCATGTTAGACAGGGATTACCTGTCCTGGCAGGTGGGTCTCAATCTCACCCCAGTGAGACAGGGATTACCTGTCCTGGCAGGTGGGTCTCACACCCCTATGAGAGAGGGATTACCTGTCCTGGCAGGTGGGCCTCAATCACACCCCCGTCAGACAGGGATTACCTGTCCTGGCAGGTGGGTCTCAATATCTCCCCAGTGAGACAGGGATTACCTGGCCTGGCAGGTGGGTCTCAATCATTCCCCAGTGGGACGGGGATTACCTGGCCTGGCAGGTGGGTCTCAATCATTCCCCAGTGGGACGGGGATTACCTGTCCTGGCAGGTCGGCCTTAATCACTCTCCAGTGAGACAGGGATTACCTTGTCTGCATGTGTGTTCACACCCCAGTGAGACAGGATTTACCTGTTCTCGCACGTGGATTTCTAACCGCAGTGAGACAGGGTTTACCTGTCCTGCTGGATGGGTCTCAATTACTCCGCAGTGAGACAGGGATTACCTGTCCTGGCAGGTGGGGTTCACACCCCAGTGAGACAGGGATTACCTGTCCTGGCATGTGGTTCTCACACCCCAGTGAGACAGGGATTTCTGCACCTGGCAGGTGTGTCTCAATAACTCCCCAGTTAGACAGGGATTACCTCTCCTGGCAGGTGGGCCCCACATCCCTGTGAGACATGGACTAGGTGTACTGGCAGGTGGGTCTCAATCACCTCAGTGAGACAGGGATTTCCTGTCCTGGCAGGTGGGCCTCAATCAAAACTCAGTAAAACAGGGATTACCTGACCTGGCAGTTGGGCCTCAATCACACCCCCGTGAGACAGGGATTTCCTGTCCTGGCAGGTGGGTCTCAATAACTCCCCTGTTAGACAGGGATTACCTGTCCTGACACGTGGGTCTCAATCATTCCCCAGTGGGACAGGGATTACCTGTCCTGGCAGGTGGGTGTCTCACCCCAGTGAGACAGCGATTATCTGTCCTGGCCAGTGGGCCTCAATCACACCCCAGTGAGACAGAGATTACCTGTCCTGGCAGTTGGGTCTCAATCACACCCCAGTGAGATAGGGATTACCTGTCCTCGCAGGTGGGCTTCTAACCGCACTGAGACAGGGTTTACCTGTCCTGCTAGATCGGTCTCAATCACTCCCATGTGAAACAGGGATTACCTGTCCTGGCAGGTGGGTCTCAATCATACCCCAGTGAGACAGCGATTACTTGTCCTGGCAGGTGGGTCTCACACCCCAGTGAGACAAGGATTACCTGTCCTGGCAGGTGGGTCTCACACCCCAGTGAGACAAGGATTGCCTGTCCTGGCAGGTGGGTCTCACACTCTTGTGAGGCAGGGATTACCTGTCCTGGCAGGTGGGTGTCTCATCCCAGTGAGACAGGGATTACCTGTCCTGGCTAGTGGGCCTCAATCACACCCCAGTGAGACAGGGATTACCTGTCCTCGCAGGTGGGCTTCTAACCGCAGTGAGACAAGGTTTACCTGTCCTGCTAGATCGGTTTCAATCACTCCCATGTGAAACAGGGATTACCTGTTCTGGCAGGTGGGTCTCAATCACTCCCCAGTGAGACAGGGATTACCTGTCCTGGCAGGTGGGGTTCACACTCCAGTGAGACAGGGTTTACCTGTCCTGGTATGTGGGTCTCACACCCCAGTGAGACAGGGATTACCTATCCTGGCAGGTGGGTCTCAATCATACCCCAGTGACACAGCGATTACCTGTCCTGGCAGGTGGGTCTCACACCCCAGTGAGACAAGGATTACCTGTCCTGGCAGGCGGGCTGGGTGATGAGATGTACTGTGAGATCCAATGTCCAGGAAGGCTCTTCTGCATTGCTTCGCGGACTGGAGAAGGACTCTCTTTCAAGAACTCTACAACACATGTTCTCAGTATTACTTATTTATATTTTTAATATTATTTGCACGAGTTTTCTTTTGCATGTTGGTTGTTTTTCAGTGTTTGTCTATTATAGTTTTCATAAATTCTATTGTATTTCTTTATTTTACTGTAAGTGCAGCAAGAAAATAAATCTCAGGGTGGTACCTGGTGAGAGTCATACATGTAGTTTGATGATAAATTTACTTTGAACAAGCTCCGCTGTGTCCTGGCCGCGGAGTTCACCACAGACAGGGCTGCCATGAGATGTGACTGGTGTGTGGAGCCTTGTGAGGAGGCAATGTCAGCGACCCCAGGAAGGGAGAGATAACTATGAAAGAGAGGCCCTACATTTCTCTGTCGCACTAGCCCTTCAGAGGTCAGCAGTGGTTAGACCAGGCACTTGAGCTGAGTTTATTGAGAAACAAGTCTCAGCAATGACCATCAGCAAAGTTCCCCACCATCCAACCTATGCCATCCTCTCACAGAGGATATTATACTGCCGAATTCAGTGCCACAAGCGGCCGTGGTGGACGTGTCTTTCGGTATATTTAAAGTAGAGGTTGCTAGGTTCTTGATTCGTAAGGAGGTCGAAGGTTACAGGGAGAAAGCAGGAGAATGGAGTTGAGAGGGATAGTAAATCAGTCATGATGGAATGGCAGAGCAGATTCGATGGGCTGAATGGCCCGATTCTGCTCCTATTCTCCTAGGGGAGGTACAGAAACCTGAAAAACCACATTACTATATTCAAAAACGGCTGCTTCCCTTTAACCATTTAGTTCTTGAACAAACTGGAAAACCTTAATCACTGCAGTTTAGCAACACTGTGACCATTTCAATCACTTTGTACTAAAAAAGATTTTCTTTTAATGCTGGCTCTAATTTTGTTCTTTCTTGTAAAAATTGCATATAATTTATGTTTATATGATGTGTGTGTCTGTGATTGCTGTTGTCAGGGTTTTCATTCTGTCCCTGCACCCTTACACTTGAGTGGATGAAAATAATGCAAATTCGACTCTGTCAGTCAGGATTAATCTGCAGAGAAGTTAATCCTTTCTCAAATACAATTAGCAATTCAAGAAGTGTTGGGTCTCCAAAGAAATGGCTAGTGAGACAGCAGGCGTGTTGTTTATCATTCTCTGAAATTCCCTAGGTGTAGAAAAACCACCATTCGACTAGAAAATGGAGAATGAAAATCTCTGTTATCTAAAAAGGGAGGGAGAAGAACAACAGGAGCCTGCACGTCTGTTAGCCGGACACTGGGACCATGTTACAGTCTGTTTTTACAGATGTTATCGCAGAGCTCTGAGGAAAAGACAGATTAATGAGGTGAAGTCAACATGGTTTGGTGAAAACAAAGTAATGTGCGACCAAGTTATTGAAAGCGAAAGGTGCTGTGGATAAAGGTGTGTGTGTGTGTGTGTGTGTGTGTGTGTGTGTGTGTCTCTCTCTGTACAATAGCAGAAAAATGTACAGTCCCTGAGTGACGTGGCTTGTCGATTG
>NW_027275039.1:0-70549 GCF_030028105.1 Mobula birostris
GTCCTACCCATTTATCTACATAAAAACAGTGCCATCCTAACCATCTATCTACATAAAACCAGTGCCGTCCCACCCATGTATCTACATAAAACCAGTGCCATCCTCCCCATCTATCTACATAATAGCAGTGCCGTCCCACCCATCTATCTACATAACACCAGTGCCATCCTCCCCATCTATCTACATAAAACCAGTGCTGTCCTACCCATCTATCTTCATAAAACCAGTGTCATCCCACCCCATCTATCTACATAAAACCAGTGCCATCCTACCCATCTATCTACATAAAAACCAGTGCCCCTCACCCATCTATCTACATAAAACCAGTGCCATCCTACCCATCTATCTACATAAAACCAGTGCCGCCGCACCCATCTATCTACATAAAACCAGTGCCATCTTCTTCAATTA
The DNA here is from genome assembly GCF_030028105.1 of Mobula birostris. Classification (NCBI taxonomy): domain Eukaryota; kingdom Metazoa; phylum Chordata; class Chondrichthyes; order Myliobatiformes; family Myliobatidae; genus Mobula; species Mobula birostris. The sequence goes on from NW_027275039.1 coordinate 412, forward strand.
TCTGCATAAGACCATTGCCGTCCTACCCATCTATGTACATAAAACCAGTGCCGTGCTACTGATCCATCAACATCAAACCAGTGCCATCCACCCATCTCTCTAAATAAAACCAGTGCCATCCTACCCACCCGTCCACATAAAACCAGTGCCATCCTACCCATCGAACTAAATGAAACCAGTGCCGTCCTCCTCATCTAACTACATAAAACCAGTGCCGTCCTTTCCATCTCTCTACATAAAACCAGTGTTGTCCTCCCAATCTATCTACATAAAACCAGTACCGTCCTACCCATCTAACTACATAAAAGCAGTGCTGTCCTACCCATCTACCTACATAAAACAAATGCCGCCCTCCCCATCTGTCTGCATAAAAGCAGTGCCGTCCTACCCATCTATCTACGTAAAACCAGTGCCGTGTTCTCAATCTCACTACATAAAACCAGTGCCATCCTCCCCATATCTCCAAATAAAACCTGTGCCGTCCTACCCACCCGTCTACATAAAACCAGTGCCATCCTCCCCATCTAACTACATAATACAAGTGCAGTCCTCTCCATCTCTCTACATAAAACCAGTGCCGTCCTACCTATCTATCTACATAAAACCAGTGTCGTCCACCCCATCTGTCTACATAAAACCAGGGCCGTCCTCCCCATCTGTCAACAGAAAACCACTGCTGTCCCACCCATCTATCTACATATAACCAGTCCTGTCCTCTCCATCTCTCTACATAAAACCAGTGCCACCCTACCCATCTATATACATAATACCAGTGCCGTACTCTCCATTTCTCTCATAAAACCAGTACCTTCCTCCCCATCTGTCTGCATAAAACCAGTGTCGTCCTCCCCATCTATCTAGATAAAACCACTGCCGTCGTACCCAACGAACTAGATAAAACCAGTGCCATCCTCCCCATGTAACTACATAATACCAGTGCCGTCCTCTCCATCTCTCTACATAAAACCAGTGCCATCTTCCTCATCTATTTACATAAGACCATTGCCGTCTTACCCATCTATGTACATAAAACCAGTGCCGTGCTACTGATCCATCAACATAAAACCAGTGCCATCCACCCCATCTCTCTAAATAAAACCAGTGCCGTCCTACCCACCCGTCTACATAAAACCAGTGCCGTCCCACCATCTATCTACATAAAACCAGTGCCACCCTACCTATCTATATAGATAATACCAGTGCCGTACTCTCCATCTCTCTCATAAAACCAGTACCGTCCTCCCCATCTGTCTGCATAAAACCAGTGTCGTCCTCCCCATCTATCTAGATAAAACCACTGCCGTCGTACCCAACGAACTAGGTAAAACCAGTGCCATCTTCCTCATCTATCTACATAAGACCATTGCCGTCCTACCCATCTATCTACATAAAACCAGTGCCGTCCTCCCCAACTAAGTACATAAAACCAGTATCATCCTCCCCATCTATCTACATAATACCAGTGCCGTCCTCCCCATCTATCTACATAAAACCAGTGCCATCCTTTCCATCTCTCTACATAAAAGCAGTGCCGTCCTCCCCATCTAACTACATAAAACCAGTGCTGTCCTACCCAACTATCTACATAAAACAAGTGCCGTTCTCCCCATCTGTCTGCATAAAACCAGTGTCGTCCTCCGCATCTCTCTACATAAAACCAGTGTCGTCCTCCCCGCCTCTCTACATAAAACCAGTGCCCTCCTCTCCATCTCTCTACAAAAAAACAGTGCCGTCCTCTCCATCTCTCTACATAAAACCAGTGCCACCCTCCCAACTGACTACATAAAACCAGTGCCGTCCTCTCCATCTTTCTACATAAAACCAGTTTTGTCCTCCCCATCCATCTGCATAAAAGCAGTGCCATACTCTCCATCTCTCCCATAAAACCAATACCGCCCTCCCCATCTGTCTGCATAAAACCAGTGTCGTCCTCCCAATCTATCTAGATAAAACCAGTGCCCGTCGTACCCAACGAAGTAGATAAAACCAGTGCGATCCTCCCCATCCAACTACATAATACCAGTGCCGTCCTCTCCATCTCTCTACATAAAACCAATGCCATCATTCTCATCTATCTGCATAAGACCATTGCCGTCCTACCCATCTATCTACATAAAACCAGTGCTGTGCTACTGATCCATTAACATAAAACCAGTGTCGTCCTCCCCATCTATCTACATAAAATCAGTGCAGTCCACCCCATCTATCTACATAAAACCAGTGCCGTCCTCCCCATCTATCTACATAAAATCAGTGCAGTCCCACCCCATCTATCTACATAAAACCAGTGCCATCCTTTCCATCTCTCTACATAATAACAGTGCCGTCCTCCCCATTTAACTACATAAAACCAGCGCCCGTCCTACCCATCTACCTACATAAAACCAGTGCTGTCCTACCCAACTATCTACATAAAACAAGTGCCGTTCTCCCCATCTGTCTGCATAAAACCAGTGTCGTCCTCCCCATCTGTCTACATAAAACCAGTGTCGTCCTCCCCGTCTCTCTACATAAAACCAGTGCATCCTCTCCATCTCTCTACAAAAAAACAGTGCCGTCCTCTCCATCTCTCTACATAAAACCAGTGCCACCCTCCCCAACTGACTACATAAAACCAGTGCCGTCTTCTCCATCTCTCTACATAAAACAGTTTTTTCCTCCCCATCTACCTACATAAAAGCAGTGCCGTCCTCAACATCTCTCTACATAAAACAAGTGCCGTCCTACCCATCTATCTACATAAAACCAGTGCCATCCTCTCCATCTCTCTACATAAAACCAGTGCCGTCCTCTCCATCTCTCTACATAAAACCAGTGCCATCTTCCTCATCTATCTACATAAGACCATTGCCGTCCGACCCATCTATCTACATAAAACCAGTGCCGTGCTACTGATCCATCAGCATAAAACCAGTGCCACCCACCCATCTCTCTAAATAAAACCAGTGCCGTCCTACCTATCTATATAGATAATACCAGTGCCGTACTCTCCATCTCTCTCATAAAACCAGTACCGTCCTCCCCATCTGTCTGCATAAAACCAGTGTCGTCCTCCCCATCTATCTAGATAAAACCACTGCCGTCGTACCCAACGAACTAGATAAAACCAGTGCCATCCTCCCCATCTAACTACATAATACCAGTGCCGTCCTCTCCATCTCTCTACATAAAACCAGTGCCGTCCTCCCCATCTATCTACATAAAACCAGTGTCGTCCACCCCATCTGTCTACATAAAACCAGGGCCGTCCTCCCCATCTGTCAACATAAAACCACTGCCGTCCCACCCATCTATCTACATAAAACCAGTCCTGTCCTCTCCATCTCTCTACATAGAACCAGTGCCACCCTACCCATCTATATACATAATACCAGTGCCGTACTCTCCATTTCTCTCATAAAAACAGTACCTTCCTCCCCATCTGTCTGCATAAAACCAGTGTCGTCCTCCCCATCTATCTAGATAAAACCACTGCCGTCGTACCCAACGAACTAGATAAAACCAGTGCCATCCTCCCCATGTAACTACATAATACCAGTGCCGTCCTCTCCATCTCTACATAAAACCAGTGCCATCTTCCTCATCTATTTACATAAGACCATTGCCGTCTTACCCATCTATGTACATAAAACCAGTGCCGTGCTACTGATCCATCAACATAAAACCAGTGCCATCCTCCCCATCTATCTACATAAAACCAGTGCCGTCCTACCCATCTATCTACAGAAAACCAGTGCCATCCACCCGATCTATCTACATAAAACCAGTGCCGTCCTACTCATCTATCTACATAAAACCGGTGTCATCCCACCCATCTATCTATGTAAAACCAGTGCCATCCTCCCCATCTATCTACATAAAACCAGTGCCGTCCTACCCATCTATCTACAAAAACCAGTGCTGTGCTACTGATCCATCAACATAAAACCAGTACCATCCACCCCATCTCTCTAAATAAAACCAGTGCCATCCTACCCACCCGTCTACGTAAAACCAGTGCCATCCTACCCATCTAACTACATAAAACCAGTGCCGTCCTCCTCATCTAACTACATAAAACAAGTGCCGTCCTTTCCATCTCTCTACATAAAAGCAGTGTTGTCCTCCCATCTATCTACATAAAACCAGTGCAGTCTTGCCCATCTATCTACATAAAACCAGTGCCGTCCCACCCATCTATCTACATAAAACCAGTGCCACCCTACCTATCTACATAGATAATACCAGTGCCGTACTCTCCATCTCTCTCATAAAACCAGTACCGTCCTCCCCATCTGTCTGCATAAAACCAGTGTCGTCCTCCCCATCTATCTAGATAAAACCAGTGCCGTCGTACCCAACGAACTAGATAAAACCAGTGCCATCCTCCCCATCTAACTACATAATACCAGTGCCGTCCTCTCCATCTCTCTACATAAAACCAGTGCCATCTTCCTCATCTATCTACATAAGACCATTGCCGTCCTACCAGCCGTCTACATAAAACCAGTGCCATCCTACCCATCCAACTACATAAAACCAGTGCCGTCCTCCCAAACTAAGCACATAAAACCAGTATCATCCTCCCCATCTATCTACATAAAACCAGTGCCGTCCTCCCCATCTATCTACATAAAACCAGTGCCGTCCTCCCCATCTATCTACATAAAACCAGTGCCATCCTTTCCATCTCTCTACATAATACTAGTGCCGTCCTCCCCATCTAACTACATAAAACCAGTGCTGTCCTACCCAACTATCTACATAAAACACAAGTGCCCGTTCTCCCCATCTGTCCTGCATAAAACCAGTGTCGTCCTCCCCATACTCTCTACATAAAACCAGTGGTCCGTCCTCCCCGTCTCTCTACATAAAACCAGTGCCATCCTCTCCAACTCTCTACAAAAAAACAGTGCCGTCCTCTCCATCTCTCTACATAAAACCAGTGCCACCCGCCCCAACTCACTACATAAAACCAGTGCCGTCCTCTCCATCTCTCTACATAAAACCAGTTTTGTCCTCCCCATCCATCTACATAAAAGCAGTGCTGTCCTCAACATCTCTCTACATAAAACCAGTGCCGTCCTACCCATCTATCTACATAAAACCAGTGCCGTCCTACCATCTATCTACGTAAAACCAGTGCCGTGCTACTGATCCATCAACATAAAACCAGTGCCATCCACCCCATCTCTCTAAATAAAACCAGTGCCGTCCTCTCCATCTCTCTACATAAAACCAGTGTCGTCCTACCCATTTATCTACATAAAAACAGTGCCATCCTAACCATCTATCTACATAAAACCATTGCCGTCCCCTCCCATGTATCTACATAAAACCAGTGCCATCCTCCCCCATCTATCTACATAATACCAGTGCCGTCCCACCCATCTATCTACATAACACCAGTGCCGTCCTACCCATCTATCTTCATAAAACCAGTGTCATCCCACCCATCTATCTACATAAAACCAGTGTCGTCCTCCCCATCTATCTACATAAAACCAGTGCCATCCTTTCCATCTCTCTACATAAAAGCAGTGCCGTCCTCCCCATCTAACTACATAAAACCAGTGCCCCCCACCCCATCTATCTACATAAAACCAGTGCCATCCTACCCATCTATCTACATAAAACCAGTGCCTCCGCACCCATCTATCTACATTAAAACCAGTGCCATCTTCCTCAATTATCTGCATAAGGACCATTGCCGTCCTACCCATCTATCTTCATAAAACCAGTGCCATCCTACCCACCCGTCCACATAAAACCAGTGCCATCCTACCATCTAACTAAATAAAACCAGTGCCGTCCTCCTCATCTAACTACATAAAACCAGTGCCGTCCTTTCCATCTCTCTACATAAAACCAGTGTTGTCCTCCCCATCTATCTACATAAAACCATTGCCGTCGTACCCATCTATCAACATAAAAACCAGTGCCGTCCTACCCATCTATCTACGTAAAACCAGTGCCGTTTCTCCCCATCTAACTACATAATACCAGTGCCGTCCTCTCCATCTCTCTACATAAAACCAGTGCCATCTTCCTCATCTATCTACATAAAACCAGTGCCGTCCTACCCATCTATCTACAAAAACCAGTGCCGTGCTACTGATCCATCAACATAAAACCAGTACCATCCACCCCATCTCTCTAAATAAAACCAGTGCCGTCCTCTCTATCTCTCTACATAAAACCAGTGTCGTCCTACCCATTTATCTACATAGAAACAGTGCCATCCTCCCCATCTATCTACATAAAACCAGTGCCGTCCTACCCATCTATCTACAAAAACCAGTGCCGTGCTACTGATCCATCAACATAAAACCAGTACCATCCACCCCATCTCTCTAAATAAAACCAGTGCCATCCTACCCACCCGTCTACGTAAAACCAGTGCCCATCCCTACCCATCTAACTACATAAAACCAGTGCCGTCCTCCTCATCTAACTACATAAAACAAGTGCCGTCCTTTCCATCTCTCTACATAAAAGCAGTGTTGTCCTCCCCATCTATCTACATAAAACCAGTGCAGTCTTGCCCATCTATCTACATAAAACCAGTGCCGTCCCACCCATCTATCTACATAAAACCAGTGCCACCCTACCTATCAATATAGATAATACCAGTGCCGTACTCTCCATCTCTCTCATAAAACCAGTACCGTCCTCCCCATCTGTCTGCATAAAACCAGTGTCGTCCTCCCATCTATCTAGATAAAACCAGTGCCGTCGTACCCAACGAACTAGATAAAACCAGTTGCCATCCTCCCCATCTAACTACATAATACCAGTGCCGTCCTCTCCATCTCTCTACATAAAACCAGTGCCATCTTCCTCATCTATCTACATAAGACCATTGCCGTCCTACCCAACCGTCTACATAAAACCCAGTGCCATCCTACCCATCCAACTACATAAAACCAGTGCCGTCCTCCCAAACTAAGTACATAAAACCAGTATCATCCTCCCCATCTATCTACATAAAACCCAGTGCCATCCTTTCCATCTCTCTACATAATACCATTGCCGTCCTCCCCATCTAACTACATAAAACCAGCGCCGTTCTACCCATCTATTTACTGTAAAACCAGTGCCGTTCTCCCCATCTAACTACATAATAACAGTGCCGTCCTCTCCATCTCTCCACATAAAACCAGTGCCATCCTCTCCAACTCTCTACAAAAAAACAGTGCCGTCCTCTCCATCTCTCTACATAAAACCAGTACCACCCTCCCCAACTGACTACATAAAACCAGTGCCGTCCTCCCCATCCGTCTACATAAAAGCAGTGCCGTCCTCAACATCTCTCTACATAAAACCAGTGCCGTCCTCCCCATCTATCTACATAAAACCAGTGCCGTTCTACCCATCTATCTATGTAAAACCAGTGCCGTTCTCCCCATCTAACTACATAATACCAGTGCCGTCCTCTCCATCTCTCCACATAAAACCAGTGCCATCTTCCTCATCTATCTACATAAGACCATTGCCGTCCTACCTATCTATCTACATAAAACCAGTGCCGTGCTACTGATCCATCAACATAAAACCAGTGCCATCCACCCCATCTCTCTAAATAAAACCAGTGCCGTCCTCTCCATCTCTCTACATAAAACCAGTGTCGTCCTACCCATTTATCTACATAAAAACAGTGCCATCCTAACCATCTATCTACATAAAACCAGTGCCGTCCCACCCATGTATCTACATAAAACCAGTGCCATCCTCCCCATCTATCTACATAATAGCAGTGCCGTCCCACCCATCTATCTACATAACACCAGTGCCATCCTCCCCATCTATCTACATAAAACCAGTGCTGTCCTACCCATCTATCTTCATAAAACCAGTGTCATCCCACCCATCTATCTACATAAAACCAGTGCCATCCTACCCATCTATCTACATAAAACCAGTGCCCCTCACCCATCTATCTACATAAAACCAGTGCCATCCTACCCATCTATCTACATAAAACCAGTGCCGCCGCACCCATCTATCTACATAAAACCAGTGCCATCTTCTTCAATTATCTGCATAAGACCATTGCCGTCCTACCCATCTATGTACATAAAACCAGTGCCGTGCTACTGATCCATCAACATCAAACCAGTGCCATCCACCCCATCTCTCTAAATAAAACCAGTGCCATCCTACCCACCCGTCCACATAAAACCAGTGCCATCCTACCCATCGAACTAAATGAAACCAGTGCCGTCCTCCTCATCTAACTACATAAAACCAGTGCCGTCCTTTCCATCTCTCTACATAAAACCAGTGTTGTCCTCCCAATCTATCTACATAAAACCAGTGCCGTCCTACCCATCTAACTACATAAAAGCAGTGCTGTCCTACCCATCTACCTACATAAAACAAATGCCGCCCTCCCCATCTGTCTGCATAAAAGCAGTGCCGTCCTACCCATCTATCTACGTAAAACCAGTGCCGTGTTCTCAATCTCACTACATAAAACCAGTGCCATCCTCCCCATATCTCCAAATAAAACCTGTGCCGTCCTACCCACCCGTCTACATAAAACCAGTGCCATCCTCCCCATCTAACTACATAATACAAGTGCAGTCCTCTCCATCTCTCTACATAAAACCAGTGCCGTCCTACCTATCTATCTACATAAAACCAGTGTCGTCCACCCCATCTGTCTACATAAAACCAGGGCCGTCCTCCCCATCTGTCAACAGAAAACCACTGCTGTCCCACCCATCTATCTACATATAACCAGTCCTGTCCTCTCCATCTCTCTACATAAAACCAGTGCCACCCTACCCATCTATATACATAATACCAGTGCCGTACTCTCCATTTCTCTCATAAAACCAGTACCTTCCTCCCCATCTGTCTGCATAAAACCAGTGTCGTCCTCCCCATCTATCTAGATAAAACCACTGCCGTCGTACCCAACGAACTAGATAAAACCAGTGCCATCCTCCCCATGTAACTACATAATACCAGTGCCGTCCTCTCCATCTCTCTACATAAAACCAGTGCCATCTTCCTCATCTATTTACATAAGACCATTGCCGTCTTACCCATCTATGTACATAAAACCAGTGCCGTGCTACTGATCCATCAACATAAAACCAGTGCCATCCACCCCATCTCTCTAAATAAAACCAGTGCCGTCCTACCCACCCGTCTACATAAAACCAGTGCCGTCCCACCCATCTATCTACATAAAACCAGTGCCACCCTACCTATCTATATAGATAATACCAGTGCCGTACTCTCCATCTCTCTCATAAAACCAGTACCGTCCTCCCCATCTGTCTGCATAAAACCAGTGTCGTCCTCCCCATCTATCTAGATAAAACCAGTGCCGTCGTACCCAACGAACTAGGTAAAACCAGTGCCATCTTCCTCATCTATCTACATAAGACCATTGCCGTCCTACCCATCTATCTACATAAAACCAGTGCCGTCCTCCCCAACTAAGTACATAAAACCAGTATCATCCTCCCCATCTATCTACATAATACCAGTGCCGTCCTCCCCATCTATCTACATAAAACCAGTGCCATCCTTTCCATCTCTCTACATAAAAGCAGTGCCGTCCTCCCCATCTAACTACATAAAACCAGTGCTGTCCTACCCAACTATCTACATAAAACAAGTGCCGTTCTCCCCATCTGTCTGCATAAAACCAGTGTCGTCCTCCGCATCTCTCTACATAAAACCAGTGTCGTCCTCCCCGCCTCTCTACATAAAACCAGTGCCCTCCTCTCCATCTCTCTACAAAAAAACAGTGCCGTCCTCTCCATCTCTCTACATAAAACCAGTGCCACCCTCCCCAACTGACTACATAAAACCAGTGCCGTCCTCTCCATCTTTCTACATAAAACCAGTTTTGTCCTCCCCATCCATCTGCATAAAAGCAGTGCCGTACTCTCCATCTCTCCCATAAAACCAATACCGCCCTCCCCATCTGTCTGCATAAAACCAGTGTCGTCCTCCCAATCTATCTAGATAAAACCAGTGCCGTCGTACCCAACGAAGTAGATAAAACCAGTGCGATCCTCCCCATCCAACTACATAATACCAGTGCCGTCCTCTCCATCTCTCTACATAAAACCAATGCCATCATTCTCATCTATCTGCATAAGACCATTGCCGTCCTACCCATCTATCTACATAAAACCAGTGCTGTGCTACTGATCCATTAACATAAAACCAGTGTCGTCCTCCCCATCTATCTACATAAAATCAGTGCAGTCCACCCCATCTATCTACATAAAACCAGTGCCGTCCTCCCCATCTATCTACATAAAATCAGTGCAGTCCACCCCATCTATCTACATAAAACCAGTGCCATCCTTTCCATCTCTCTACATAATAACAGTGCCGTCCTCCCCATTTAACTACATAAAACCAGCGCCGTCCTACCCATCTACCTACATAAAACCAGTGCTGTCCTACCCAACTATCTACATAAAACAAGTGCCGTTCTCCCCATCTGTCTGCATAAAACCAGTGTCGTCCTCCCCATCTGTCTACATAAAACCAGTGTCGTCCTCCCCGTCTCTCTACATAAAACCAGTGCCATCCTCTCCATCTCTCTACAAAAAAACAGTGCCGTCCTCTCCATCTCTCTACATAAAACCAGTGCCACCCTCCCCAACTGACTACATAAAACCAGTGCCGTCTTCTCCATCTCTCTACATAAAACCAGTTTTTTCCTCCCAATCTACCTACATAAAAGCAGTGCCGTCCTCAACATCTCTCTACATAAAACAAGTGCCGTCCTACCCATCTATCTACATAAAACCAGTGCCATCCTCTCCATCTCTCTACATAAAACCAGTGCCGTCCTCTCCATCTCTCTACATAAAACCAGTGCCATCTTCCTCATCTATCTACATAAGACCATTGCCGTCCGACCCATCTATCTACATAAAACCAGTGCCGTGCTACTGATCCATCAGCATAAAACCAGTGCCACCCACCCCATCTCTCTAAATAAAACCAGTGCCGTCCTACCTATCTATATAGATAATACCAGTGCCGTACTCTCCATCTCTCTCATAAAACCAGTACCGTCCTCCCCATCTGTCTGCATAAAACCAGTGTCGTCCTCCCCATCTATCTAGATAAAACCACTGCCGTCGTACCCAACGAACTAGATAAAACCAGTGCCATCCTCCCCATCTAACTACATAATACCAGTGCCGTCCTCTCCATCTCTCTACATAAAACCAGTGCCGTCCTCCCCATCTATCTACATAAAACCAGTGTCGTCCACCCCATCTGTCTACATAAAACCAGGGCCGTCCTCCCCATCTGTCAACATAAAACCACTGCCGTCCCACCCATCTATCTACATAAAACCAGTCCTGTCCTCTCCATCTCTCTACATAGAACCAGTGCCACCCTACCCATCTATATACATAATACCAGTGCCGTACTCTCCATTTCTCTCATAAAAACAGTACCTTCCTCCCCATCTGTCTGCATAAAACCAGTGTCGTCCTCCCCATCTATCTAGATAAAACCACTGCCGTCGTACCCAACGAACTAGATAAAACCAGTGCCATCCTCCCCATGTAACTACATAATACCAGTGCCGTCCTCTCCATCTCTACATAAAACCAGTGCCATCTTCCTCATCTATTTACATAAGACCATTGCCGTCTTACCCATCTATGTACATAAAACCAGTGCCGTGCTACTGATCCATCAACATAAAACCAGTGCCATCCTCCCCATCTATCTACATAAAACCAGTGCCGTCCTACCCATCTATCTACAGAAAACCAGTGCCATCCACCCGATCTATCTACATAAAACCAGTGCCGTCCTACTCATCTATCTACATAAAACCGGTGTCATCCCACCCATCTATCTATGTAAAACCAGTGCCATCCTCCCCATCTATCTACATAAAACCAGTGCCGTCCTACCCATCTATCTACAAAAACCAGTGCTGTGCTACTGATCCATCAACATAAAACCAGTACCATCCACCCCATCTCTCTAAATAAAACCAGTGCCATCCTACCCACCCGTCTACGTAAAACCAGTGCCATCCTACCCATCTAACTACATAAAACCAGTGCCGTCCTCCTCATCTAACTACATAAAACAAGTGCCGTCCTTTCCATCTCTCTACATAAAAGCAGTGTTGTCCTCCCCATCTATCTACATAAAACCAGTGCAGTCTTGCCCATCTATCTACATAAAACCAGTGCCGTCCCACCCATCTATCTACATAAAACCAGTGCCACCCTACCTATCTACATAGATAATACCAGTGCCGTACTCTCCATCTCTCTCATAAAACCAGTACCGTCCTCCCCATCTGTCTGCATAAAACCAGTGTCGTCCTCCCCATCTATCTAGATAAAACCAGTGCCGTCGTACCCAACGAACTAGATAAAACCAGTGCCATCCTCCCCATCTAACTACATAATACCAGTGCCGTCCTCTCCATCTCTCTACATAAAACCAGTGCCATCTTCCTCATCTATCTACATAAGACCATTGCCGTCCTACCCACCCGTCTACATAAAATAAGTGCCATCCTACCCATCCAACTACATAAAACCAGTGCCGTCCTCCCAAACTAAGTACATAAAACCAGTATCATCCTCCCCATCTATCTACATAAAACCAGTGCCGTCCTCCCCATCTATCTACATAAAACCAGTGCCGTCCTCCCCATCTATCTACATAAAACCAGTGCCATCCTTTCCATCTCTCTACATAATACCAGTGCCGTCCTCCCCATCTAACTACATAAAACCAGCGCCGTCCTACCCATCTAACTACATAAAACCAGTGCTGTCCTACCCAACTATCTACATAAAACAAGTGCCGTTCTCCCCATCTGTCTGCATAAAACCAGTGTCGTCCTCCCCATCTCTCTACATAAAACCAGTGTCGTCCTCCCCGTCTCTCTACATAAAACCAGTGCCATCCTCTCCAACTCTCTACAAAAAAACAGTGCCGTCCTCTCCATCTCTCTACATAAAACCAGTGCCACCCTCCCCAACTGACTACATAAAACCAGTGCCGTCCTCCCCATCCGTCTACATAAAAGCAGTGCCGTCCTCAACATCTCTCTACATAAAACCAGTGCTGTCCTCCCCATCTATCTACATAAAACCAGTGCCGTCCTACCCACCTATCTATGTAAAACCAGTGCCGTTCTCCCCATCTAACTACATAATACCAGTGCCGTCCTCTCCATCTCTCCACATAAAACCAGTGCCATCTTCCTCATCTATCTACATAAGACCATTGCCGTCCTACCTATCTATCTACATAAAACCAGTGCCGTGCTACTGATCCATCAACATAAAACCAGTGCCATCCACCCCATCTCTCTAAATAAAACCAGTGCCGTCCTCTCCATCTCTCTACATAAAACCAGTGTCGTCCTACCCATTTATCTACATAAAAACAGTGCCATCCTAACCATCTATCTACATAAAACCAGTGCCGTCCCACCCATGTATCTACATAAAACCAGTGCCATCCTCCCCATCTATCTACATAATAGCAGTGCCGTCCCACCCATCTATCTACATAACACCAGTGCCATCCTCCCCATCTATCTACATAAAACCAGTGCTGTCCTACCCATCTATCTTCATAAAACCAGTGTCATCCCACCCATCTATCTACATAAAACCAGTGCCATCCTACCCATCTATCTACATAAAACCAGTGCCCCTCACCCATCTATCTACATAAAACCAGTGCCATCCTACCCAGCTATCTACAGAAAACCAGTGCCGCCGCACCCATCTATCTACATAAAACCAGTGCCATCTTCTTCAATTATCTGCATAAGACCATTGCCGTCCTACCCATCTATGTACATAAAACCAGTGCCGTGCTACTGATCCATCAACATCAAACCAGTGCCATCCACCCCATCTCTCTAAATAAAACCAGTGCCATCCTACCCACCCGTCCACATAAAACAAGTGCCATCCTACCCATCGAACTAAATGAAACCAGTGCCGTCCTACCCATCTATCTACGTAAAACCAGTGCCGTGTTCTCAATCTCTCTACATAAAACCAGTGCCATCCTCCCCATCTCTCCAAATAAAACCTGTGCCGTCCTACCCACCCGTCTACATAAAACCAGTGCCATCCTCCCCATCTAACTACATAATACCAGTGCAGTCCTCTCCATCTCTCTACATAAAACCAGTGCCGTCCTACCTATCTATCTACATAAAACCAGTGTCGTCCACCCCATCTGTCTACATAAAACCAGGGCCGTCCTCCCCATCTGTCAACAGAAAACCACTGCTGTCCCACCCATCTATCTACATAAAACCAGTCCTGTCCTCTCCATCTCTCTACATAAAACCAGTGCCACCCTACCCATCTATATACATAATACCAGTGCCGTACTCTCCATTTCTCTCATAAAACCAGTACCTTCCTCCCCATCTGTCTGCATAAAACCAGTGTCGTCCTCCCCATCTATCTAGATAAAACCACTGCCGTCGTACCCAACGAACTAGATAAAACCAGTGCCATCCTCCCCATGTAACTACATAATACCAGTGCCGTCCTCTCTATCTCTCTAAATAAAACCAGTGCTATCTTCCTCATCTATTTACATAAGACCATTGCCGTCTTACCCATCTATGTACATAAAACCAGTGCCGTGCTACTGATCCATCAACATAAAACCAGTGCCATCCACCCCATCTCTCTAAATAAAACCAGTGCCGTCCTACCCACCCGTCTACATAAAACCAGTGCCGTCCCACCCATCTATCTACATAAAAGCAGTGCCACCCTACCTATCTATATAGATAATACCAGTGCCGTACTCTCCATCTCTCTCATAAAACCAGTACGGTCCTCCCCATCTGTCTGCATAAAACCAGTGTCGTCCTCCCCATCTATCTAGATAAAACCAGTGCCGTCGTACCCAACGAACTAGGTAAAACCAGTGCCATCTTCCTCATCTATCTACATAAGACCATTGCCGTCCTACCCATCTATCTACATAAAACCAGTGCCGTCCTCCCCAACTAAGTACATAAAACCAGTATCATCCTCCCCATCTATCTACATAATACCAGTGCCGTCCTCCCCATCTATCTACATAAAACCAGTGCCATCCTTTCCATTTCTCTACATAAAAGCAGTGCCGTCCTCCCCATCTAACTACATAAAACCAGTGCTGTCCTACCCAACTATCTACATAAAACAAGTGCCGTTCTCCCCATCTGTCTGCATAAAACCAGTGTCGTCCTCCCCATCTCTCTACATAAAACCAGTGTCGTCCTCCCCGTCTCTCTACATAAAACCAGTGCCATCCTCTCCATCTCTCTACAAAAAAACAGTGCCGTCCTCTCCATCTCTCTACATAAAACCAGTGCCACCCTCCCCAACTGACTACATAAAACAAGTGCCGTCCTCTCCATCTTTCTACATAAAACCAGTTTTGTCCTCCCCATCCATCTGCATAAAAGCAGTGCCGTACTCTCCATCTCTCTCATAAAACCAGTACCGCCCTCCCCATCTGTCTGCATAAAACCAGTGTCGTCCTCCCAATCTATCTAGATAAAACCAGTGCCGTCGTACCCAACGAAGTAGATAAAACCAGTGCGATCCTCCCCATCCAACTACATAATACTAGTGCCGTCCTCTCCATCTCTCTACATAAAACCAGTGCCATCTTCCTCATCTATCTGCATAAGACCATTGCCGTCCTACCCATCTATCTACATAAAACCAGTGCTGTGCTACTGATCCATTAACATAAAACCAGTGTCGTCCTCCCCATCTATCTACATAAAATCAGTGCAGTCCACCCCATCTATCTACATAAAACCAGTGCCGTCCTCCCCATCTAACTACATAAAACCAGTGCCGTCCTCCCCAACTAAGTACATAAAACCAGTATCATCCTCCCCATCTATCTACATAAAACCAATGCCGTCCTCCCCATCTATCTACATAAAACCAGTGCCGTCCTACCCATCTAACTACATAAAAGCAGTGCTGTCCTACCCAACTATCTACATAAAACAAGTGCCGTCCTCCCCATCTGTCTACATAAAACCAGTGTCGTCCTCCCCGTCTCTCTACATAAAACCAGAGCCATCCTCTCCATCTCTCTACAAAAAAACAGTGCCGTCCTCTCCATCTCTCTACATAAAACCAGTGCCACCCTCCCCAACTAAGTACATAAAACCAGTATCATCCTCTCCATCTCTCTACAAAAAAACAGTGCCGTCCTCTCCATCTCTCTACATAAAACCAGTGCCATCTTCCTCATCTATCTACATAAGACCATTGCCGTCCGACCCATCTATCTACATAAAACCAGTGCCGTGCTACTGATCCATCAGCATAAAACCAGTGCCACCCACCCCATCTCTCTAAATAAAACCAGTGCCATCCTACCCATCCAACTACATAAAACCAGTGCCGTCCTCCCCAACTAAGTACATAAAACCAGTATCATCCTCTCCATCTATCTACATAAAACCAGTGCCGTCCTCCCCATCTATCTACATAAAACCAGTGCCGTCCTTCCCATCTCTCTACATAAAACCAGTGCCACCCTCCCCATCTGACTACATAAAACCAGTGCCGTCGTCTCCATCTCTCTACATAAAACCAGTTTTGTCCTCCCCATCTATCTACATAAAAGCAGTGCCGTCCTCAACATCTCTCTACATAAAACCAGTGCCGTCCTACCCATCTATCTACATAAAACCAGTGCCGTCCTACCCATCTATCTACGTAAAACCAGTGCCGTCCTCCCCATCTAACTACATAATACCAGTGCCTTACTCTCCATCTCTCTACATAAAACCAGTGCCACCCTCCCCATCTGACTACATATAACCAGTGCCGTCCTCTCCATCCCTCTACATAAAACCAGTTTTGTCCTCCCCATCTATCTACATAAAAGCAGTGCCGTCCTCAGCATCTCTCTACATAAAACCAGTGCCGTTCTACCCATCTATCTACATAAAACCAGTGGCCCCACCCATCTATCTACATAAAACCAGTGCCATCCTCCCCATCTATCTACATAAAACCTGTGCCGTCCCACCCATCTATCTACGTAAAACCAGTGCCATCCTACCCACCTATCTACATAAAACCAGTGCCGTCCTCCCCATCAATCTACAAAAAACCAGTGCTGTCCACCCATCTATCTACATAAAACCAGTGCCATCCTCCCCATCTATCTACATAAAACCAGTGCCGTCCTACCCATCTATCTACAAAAACCAGTGCCGTGCTACTGATCCATCAACATAAAACCAGTACCATCCACCCCATCTCTCTAAATAAAACCAGTGCCATCCTACCCACCCGTCTACGTAAAACCAGAGCCATCCTACCCACCCGTCTACGTAAAACCAGTGCCATCCTACCCATCTAACTACAAAAAACCAGTGCCGTCCTCCTCATCTAACTACATAAAACTAGTGCCGTCCTTTCCATCTCTCTACATAAAAGCAGTGTTGTCCTCCCCATCTATCTACATAAAACCAGTGCAGTCTTGCCCATCTATCTACATAAAAACAGTGCCGTCCCACCCATCTATCTACATAAAACCAGTGCCACCCTACCTATCTATATAGATAATACCAGTGCCGTACTCTCCATCTCTCTCATAAAACCAGTACCGTCCTCCCCATCTGTCTGCATAAAACCAGTGTCGTCCTCCCCATCTATCTAGATAAAACCAGTGCCGTCCTACCCACCCGTCTACATAAAACCAGTGCCATCCTACCCATCCAACTACATAAAACCAGTGCCGTCCTCCCAAACTAAGTACATAAAACCAGTATCATCCTCCCCGTCTATCTACATAAAACCAGTGCCGTCCTCCCCATCTATCTACAAAAAACCAGTGCCATCCTTTCCATCTCTCTACATAATACCAGTGCCATCCTCCCCATCTAACTACATAAAACCAGTGCTGTCCTACCCAACTATCTACATAAAACAAGTGCCGTTCTCCCCATCTGTCTGCATAAAACCAGTGTCGTCCTCCCCATCTCTCTACATAAAACCAGTGTCGTCCTCCCCGTCTCTCTACATAAAACCAGTGCCATCCTCTCCAACTCTCTACAAAAAAACAGTGCCGTCCTCTCCATCTCTCTACATAAAACCAGTGCCACCCGCCCCAACTGACTACATAAAACCAGTGCCGTCCTCTCCATCTCTCTACATAAAACCAGTTTTGTCCTCCCCATCCATCTACATAAAAGCAGTGCTGTCCTCAACATCTCTCTACATAAAACCAGTGCCGTCCTACCCATCTATCTACATAAAACCAGTGCCGTCCTACCCATCTATCTACGTAAAACCAGTGCGTGCTACTGATCCATCAACATAAAACCAGTGCCATCCACCCCATCTCTCTAAATAAAACCAGTGCCGTCCTCTCCATCTCTCTACATAAAACCAGTGTCGTCCTACCCATTTATCTACATAAAAACAGTGCCATCCTAACCATCTATCTACATAAAACCATTGCCGTCCCTCCCATGTATCTACATAAAACCAGTGCCATCCTCCCCATCTATCTACATAATACCAGTGCCGTCCCACCCATCTATCTACATAACACCAGTGCCGTCCTACCCATCTATCTTCATAAAACCAGTGTCATCCCACCCATCTATCTAGATAAAACCAGTGTCGTCCTCCCCATCTATCTACATAAAACCAGTGCCATCCTTTCCATCTCTCTACATAAAAGCAGTGCCGTCCTCCCCCTCTAACTACATAAAACCAGTGCCCCCCACCCATCTATCTACATAAAACCAGTGCCATCCTACCCATCTATCTACATAAAAACAGTGCCTCCGCACCCATCTATCTACATAAAACCAGTGCCATCTTCCTCAATTATCTGCATAAGACCATTGCCGTCCTACCCATCTATCTTCATAAAACCAGTGCCATCCTACCCACCCGTCCACATAAAACCAGTGCCATCCTACCCATCTAACTAAATAAAACCAGTGCCGTCCTCCTCATCTAACTACATAAAACCAGTGCCGTCCTTTCCATCTCTCTACATAAAACCAGTGTTGTCCTCCCCATCTATCTACATAAAACCATTGCCGTCGTACCCATCTATCAACATAAAACCAGTGCCGTCCTACCCATCTATCTACGTAAAACCAGTGCCGTTCTCCCCATCTAACTACATAATACCAGTGCCGTCCTCTCCATCTCTCTACATAAAACCAGTGCCATCTTCCTCATCTATCTACATAAAACCAGTGCCGTCCTACCCATCTATCTACAAAAACCAGTGCCGTGCTACTGATCCATCAACATAAAACCAGTACCATCCACCCCATCTCTCTAAATAAAACCAGTGCCATCCTACCCACCCGTCTACGTAAAACCAGTGCCATCCTACCCATCTAACTACATAAAACCAGTGCCGTCCTCCTCATCTAACTACATAAAACAAGTGCCGTCCTTTCCTTCTCTCTACATAAAAGCAGTGTTGTCCTCCCCATCTATCTACATAAAACCAGTGCAGTCTTGCCCATCTATCTACATAAAACCAGTGCCGTCCCACCCATCTATCTACATAAAACCAGTGCCACCCTACCTATCTATATAGATAATACCAGTGCCGTACTCTCCATCTCTCTCATAAAACCAGTACCGTCCTCCCCATCTGTCTGCATAAAACCAGTGTCGTCCTCCCCATCTATCTAGATAAAACCAGTGCCGTCGTACCCAACGAACTAGATAAAACCAGTGCCATCCTCCCCATCTAACTACATAATACCAGTGCCGTCCTCTCCATCTCTCTACATAAAACCAGTGCCATCTTCCTCATCTATCTACATAAGACCATTGCCGTCCTACCCACCCGTCTACATAAAACCAGTGCCATCCTACCCATCCAACTACATAAAACCAGTGCCGTCCTCCCAAACTAAGTACATAAAACCAGTATCATCCTCCCCATCTATCTACATAAAACCAGTGCCATCCTTTCCATCTCTCTACATAATACCAGTGCCGTCCTCCCCATCTAACTACATAAAACCAGTGCTGTCCTACCCAACTATCTACATAAAACAAGTGCCGTCCTCCCCATCTCTCTACATAAAACCAGTGTCGTCCTCCCCGTCTCTCTACATAAAACCAGTGCCATCCTCTCCAACTCTCTACATAAAACCAGTGTCGTCCTACCCATTTATCTACATAAAAACAGTGCCATCCTAACCATCTATCTACATAAAACCAGTGCCGTCCCACCCATGTATCTACATAAAACCAGTGCCATCCTCCCCATCTATCTACATAATAGCAGTGCCGTCCCACCCATCTATCTACATAACACCAGTGCCATCCTCCCCATCTATCTACATAAAACCAGTGCTGTCCTACCCATCTATCTTCATAAAACCAGTGTCATCCCACCCATCTATCTACATAAAACCAGTGCCATCCTACCCATCTATCTACATAAAACCAGTGCCCCTCACCCATCTATCTACATAAAACCAGTGCCATCCTACCCATCTATCTACATAAAACCAGTGCCGCCGCACCCATCTATCTACATAAAACCAGTGCCATCTTCTTCAATTATCTGCATAAGACCATTGCCGTCCTACCCATCTATGTACATAAAACCAGTGCCGTGCTACTGATCCATCAACATCAAACCAGTGCCATCCACCCCATCTCTCTAAATAAAACCAGTGCCATCCTACCCACCCGTCCACATAAAACCAGTGCCATCCTACCCATCGAACTAAATGAAACCAGTGCCGTCCTCCTCATCTAACTACATAAAACCAGTGCCGTCCTTTCCATCTCTCTACATAAAACCAGTGTTGTCCTCCCAATCTATCTACATAAAACCAGTGCCGTCCTACCCATCTAACTACATAAAAGCAGTGCTGTCCTACCCATCTACCTACATAAAACAAATGCCGCCCTCCCCATCTGTCTGCATAAAAGCAGTGCCGTCCTACCCATCTATCTACGTAAAACCAGTGCCGTGTTCTCAATCTCACTACATAAAACCAGTGCCATCCTCCCCATCTCTCCAACTAAAACCTGTGCCGTCCTACCCACCCGTCTACATAAAACCAGTGCCATCCTCCCCATCTAACTACATAATACAAGTGCAGTCCTCTCCATCTCTCTACATAAAACCAGTGTTGTCCTCCCAATCTATCTACATAAAACCAGTGCCGTCCTACCCATCTAACTACATAAAAGCAGTGCTGTCCTACCCATCTACCTACATAAAACAAATGCCGCCCTCCCCATCTGTCTGCATAAAAGCAGTGCTGTCCTACCCATCTATCTACGTAAAACCAGTGCCGTGTTCTCAATCTCACTACATAAAACCAGTGCCATCCTCCCCATCTCTCCAAATAAAACCTGTGCCGTCCTACCCACCCGTCTACATAAAACCAGTGCCATCCTCCCCATCTAACTACATAATACAAGTGCAGTCCTCTCCATCTCTCTACATAAAACCAGTGCCGTCCTACCTATCTATCTACATAAAACCAGTGTCGTCCACCCCATCTGTCTACATAAAACCAGGGCCGTCCTCCCCATCTGTCAACAGAAAACCACTGCTGTCCCACCCATCTATCTACATAAAACCAGTCCTGTCCTCTCCATCTCTCTACATAAAACCAGTGCCACCCTACCCATCTATATACATAATACCAGTGCCGTACTCTCCATTTCTCTCATAAAACCAGTACCTTCCTCCCCATCTGTCTGCATAAAACCAGTGTCGTCCTCCCCATCTATCTAGATAAAACCACTGCCGTCGTACCCAACGAACTAGATAAAACCAGTGCCATCCTCCCCATGTAACTACATAATACCAGTGCCGTCCTCTCCATCTCTCTACATAAAACCAGTGCCATCTTCCTCATCTATTTACATAAGACCATTGCCGTCTTACCCATCTATGTACATAAAACCAGTGCCGTGCTACTGATCCATCAACATAAAACCAGTGCCATCCACCCCATCTCTCTAAATAAAACCAGTGCCATCCTACCCACCCGTCTACATAAAACCAGTGCCGTCCCACCCATCTATCTACATAAAACCAGTGCCACCCTACCTATCTATATAGATAATACCAGTGCCGTACTCTCCATCTCTCTCATAAAACCAGTACCGTCCTCCCCATCTGTCTGCATAAAACCAGTGTCGTCCTCCCCATCTATCTAGATAAAACCAGTGCCGTCGTACCCAACGAACTAGGTAAAACCAGTGCCATCTTCCTCATCTATCTACATAAGACCATTGCCGTCCTACCCATCTATCCACATAAAACCAGTGCCGTCCTCCCCAACTAAGTACATAAAACCAGTATCATCCTCCCCATCTATCTACATAATACCAGTGCCGTCCTCCCCATCTATCTACATAAAACCAGTGCCATCCTTTCCATCTCTCTACATAAAAGCAGTGCCGTCCTCCCCATCTAACTACATAAAACCAGTGCTGTCCTACCCAACTATCTACATAAAACAAGTGCCGTTCTCCCCATCTGTCTGCATAAAACCAGTGTCGTCCTCCCCATCTCTCTACATAAAACCAGTGTCGTCCTCCCCGTCTCTCTACATAAAACCAGTGCCATCCTCTCTATCTCTCTACATAAAACCAGTGTCGTCCTATCCATTTATCTACATAGAAACAGTGCCATCCTAACCATCTATCTACATAAAACCAGTGCCGTCCTCCCCATCTAACTACATAAAACCAGTGCTGTCCTACCCAACTATCTACATAAAACAAGTGCCGTTCTCCCCATCTGTCTGCATAAAACCAGTGTCGTCCTCCGCATCTCTCTACATAAAACCAGTGTCGTCCTCCCCGCCTCTCTACATAAAACCAGTGCCCTCCTCTCCATCTCTCTACAAAAAAACAGTGCCGTCCTCTCCATCTCTCTACATAAAACCAGTGCCACCCTCCCCAACTGACTACATAAAACCAGTGCCGTCCTCTCCATCTTTCTACATAAAACCAGTTTTGTCCTCCCCATCCATCTGCATAAAAGCAGTGCCGTACTCTCCATCTCTCCCATAAAACCAATACCGCCCTCCCCATCTGTCTGCATAAAACCAGTGTCGTCCTCCCAATCTATCTAGATAAAACCAGTGCCGTCGTACCCAACGAAGTAGATAAAACCAGTGCGATCCTCCCCATCCAACTACATAATACCAGTGCCGTCCTCTCCATCTCTCTACATAAAACCAGTGCCATCTTCCTCAACTATCTGCATAAGACCATTGCCGTCCTACCCATCTATCTACATAAAACCAGTGCTGTGCTACTGATCCATTAACATAAAACCAGTGTCGTCCTCCCCATCTATCTACATAAAATCAGTGCAGTCCACCCAATCTATCTACATAAAACCAGTGCCGTCCTCCCCATCTAACTACATAAAACCAGTGCCGTCCTCCCCAACTAAGTACATAAAACCAGTATCATCCTCCCCATCTCTCTACATAAAACCAATGCCGTCCTCCCCATCTATCTACATAAAACCAGTGCCATTTTTTCCATCTCTCTACAGAATAACAGTGCCGTCCTCCCCATTTAACTACATAAAACCAGCGCCGTCCTACCCATCTAACTACATAAAACCAGTGCCGTCCTCCCCAACTAAGTACATAAAACCAGTATCATCCTCCCCATCTCTCTACAAAAAAACAGTGCCGTCCTCTCCATCTCTCTACATAAAACCAGTGCCACCCTCCCCAACTGACTACATAAAACCAGTGCCGTCTTCTCCATCTCTCTACATAAAACCAGTTTTTTCCTCCCCATCTACCTACATAAAAGCAGTGCCGTCCTCAACATCTCTCTACATAAAACCAGTGCCGTCCTACCCATCTATCTACATAAAACCAGTGCCATCCTCTCCATCTCTCTACATAAAACCAGTGCCGTCCTCTCCATCTCTCTACATAAAACCAGTGCCATCTTCCTCATCTATCTACATAAGACCATTGCCGTCCGACCCATCTATCTACATTAAACCAGTGCCGTGCTACTGATCCATCAGCATAAAAGCAGTGCCACCCACCCCATCTCTCTAAATAAAACCAGTGCCATCCTACCCACCGGTCCACATAAAACCAGTGCCATCCTACCCATCCAACTACATAAAACCAGTGCCGTCCTCCCCAACTAAGTACATAAAACCAGTATCATCCTCTCCATCTATCTACATAAAACCAGTGCCGTCCTCCCCATCTATCTACATAAAACCAGTGCCGTCCTTCCCATCTCTCTACATAAAACCAGTGCCACCCTCCCCATCTGACTACATAAAACCAGTGCCGTCGTCTCCATCTCTCTACATAAAACCAGTTTTGTCCTCCCCATCTATCTACATAAAAGCAGTGCCGTCCTCAACATCTCTCTACATAAAACCAGTGCCGTCCTACCCATCTATCTACATAAAACCAGTGCCGTCCTACCCATCTATCTACATAAAACCAGTGGCCCCACCCATCTATCTACATAAAACCAGTGCCATCCTCCCCATCTATCTACATAAAACCAGTGCCGTCCCACCCATCTATCTACATAAAAGCAATGCCGTCCTCAGCATCTCTCTACATAAAACCAGTGCCGTTCTACCCATCTATCTACATAAAACCAGTGGCCCCACCCATCTATCTACATAAAACCAGTGCCATCCTCCCCATCTATCTACATAAAACCAGTGCCGTCCCACCCATCTATCTACATAACACCAGTGCCATCCTCCCCATCTCCCTACATAAAACCAGTGCTGTCCTCCCCATCTATCTACATAAAACCAGTGCCATCCTACCCACCTATCTACATAAAACCAGTGCCGTCCTCCCCATCTATCTACAAAAAACCAGTGCTGTCCACCCATCTATTTACATAAAACCAGTGCCATCCTCCCCATCTATCTACATAAAACCAGTGCCGTCCTACCCATCTATCTACAAAAACCAGTGCCGTGCTACTGATCCATCAACATAAAACCAGTACCATCCACCCCATCTCTCTAAATAAAACCAGTGCCATCCTACCCACCCGTCTACGTAAAACCAGTGCCATCCTACCCATCTAACTACAAAAAACCAGTGCCGTCCTCCTCATCTAACTACATAAAACTAGTGCCGTCCTTTCCATCTATCTGCATAAAAACAGTGCCGTCCCACCAATCTATCTACATAAAACCAGTGCCACCCTACCTATCTATATAGATAATACCAGTGCCGTACTCTCCATCTCTCTCATAAAACCAGTACCGTCCTCCCCATCTGTCTGCATAAAACCAGTGTTGTCCTCCCCATCTATCTAGATAAAACCAGTGCCGTCGTACCCAACGAACTAGATAAAACCAGTGCCATCCTCCCCATCTAACTACATAATACCAGTGCCGTCCTCTCCATCTCTCTACATAAAACCAGTGCCATCTTCCTCATCTATCTACATAAGACCATTGCCGTCCTACCCATCTATCGACATAAAACCAGCGCCACCCACCCCATCTCTCTAAATAAAACCAGTGCCGTCCTACCCACCCGTCTACATAAAACCAGTGCCATCCTACCCATCCAACTACATAAAACCAGTGCCGTCCTCCCCAACTAAGTACATAAAACCAGTATCATCCTCCCCATCTCTCTACATAAAACCAATGCCGTCCTCCCCATCTATCTACATAAAACCAGTGCCATTTTTTCCATCTCTCTACAGAATAACAGTGCCGTCCTCCCCATTTAACTACATAAAACCAGCGCCGTCCTACCCATCTAACTACATAAAACCAGTGCTGTCCTACCCAACTATCTACATAAAACAAGTGCCGTTCTCCCCATCTGTCTGCATAAAACCAGTGTCGTCCTCCCCATCTGTCTACATAAAACCAGTGTCGTCCTCCCCGTCTCTCTACATAAAACCAGTGCCATCCTCTCCATCTCTCTACAAAAAAACAGTGCCGTCCTCTCCATCTCTCTACATAAAACCAGTGCCACCCTCCCCAACTGACTACATAAAACCAGTGCCGTCTTCTCCATCTCTCTACATAAAACCAGTTTTTTCCTCCCCATCTACCTACATAAAAGCAGTGCCGTCCTCAACATCTCTCTACATAAAACCAGTGCCGTCCTACCCATCTATCTACATAAAACCAGTGCCATCCTCTCCATCTCTCTACATAAAACCAGTGCCGTCCTCTCCATCTCTCTACATAAAACCAGTGCCATCTTCCTCATCTATCTACATAAGACCATTGCCGTCCGACCCATCTATCTACATTAAACCAGTGCCGTGCTACTGATCCATCAGCATAAAAGCAGTGCCACCCACCCCATCTCTCTAAATAAAACCAGTGCCATCCTACCCACCGGTCCACATAAAACCAGTGCCATCCTACCCATCCAACTACATAAAACCAGTGCCGTCCTCCCCAACTAAGTACATAAAACCAGTATCATCCTCTCCATCTATCTACATAAAACCAGTGCCGTCCTCCCCATCTATCTACATAAAACCAGTGCCGTCCTTCCCATCTCTCTACATAAAACCAGTGCCACCCTCCCCATCTGACTACATAAAACCAGTGCCGTCGTCTCCATCTCTCTACATAAAACCAGTTTTGTCCTCCCCATCTATCTACATAAAAGCAGTGCCGTCCTCAACATCTCTCTACATAAAACCAGTGCCGTCCTACCCATCTATCTACATAAAACCAGTGCCGTCCTACCCATCTATCTACATAAAACCAGTGGCCCCACCCATCTATCTACATAAAACCAGTGCCATCCTCCCCATCTATCTACATAAAACCAGTGCCGTCCCACCCATCTATCTACATAAAAGCAATGCCGTCCTCAGCATCTCTCTACATAAAACCAGTGCCGTTCTACCCATCTATCTACATAAAACCAGTGGCCCCACCCATCTATCTACATAAAACCAGTGCCATCCTCCCCATCTATCTACATAAAACCAGTGCCGTCCCACCCATCTATCTACATAACACCAGTGCCATCCTCCCCATCTCCCTACATAAAACCAGTGCTGTCCTCCCCATCTATCTACATAAAACCAGTGCCATCCTACCCACCTATCTACATAAAACCAGTGCCGTCCTCCCCATCTATCTACAAAAAACCAGTGCTGTCCACCCATCTATTTACATAAAACCAGTGCCATCCTCCCCATCTATCTACATAAAACCAGTGCCGTCCTACCCATCTATCTACAAAAACCAGTGCCGTGCTACTGATCCATCAACATAAAACCAGTACCATCCACCCCATCTCTCTAAATAAAACCAGTGCCATCCTACCCACCCGTCTACGTAAAACCAGTGCCATCCTACCCATCTAACTACAAAAAACCAGTGCCGTCCTCCTCATCTAACTACATAAAACTAGTGCCGTCCTTTCCATCTATCTGCATAAAAACAGTGCCGTCCCACCAATCTATCTACATAAAACCAGTGCCACCCTACCTATCTATATAGATAATACCAGTGCCGTACTCTCCATCTCTCTCATAAAACCAGTACCGTCCTCCCCATCTGTCTGCATAAAACCAGTGTTGTCCTCCCCATCTATCTAGATAAAACCAGTGCCGTCGTACCCAACGAACTAGATAAAACCAGTGCCATCCTCCCCATCTAACTACATAATACCAGTGCCGTCCTCTCCATCTCTCTACATAAAACCAGTGCCATCTTCCTCATCTATCTACATAAGACCATTGCCGTCCTACCCATCTATCGACATAAAACCAGCGCCACCCACCCCATCTCTCTAAATAAAACCAGTGCCGTCCTACCCACCCGTCTACATAAAACCAGTGCCATCCTACCCATCCAACTACATAAAACCAGTGCCGTCCTCCCAAACTAAGTACATAAAACCAGTATCATCCTCCCCATCTATCTACATAATACCAGTGCCGTCCTCCCCATCTATCTACATAAAACCAGTGCCATCCTTTCCATCTCTCTACATAATACTAGTGCCGTCCTCCCCATCTAACTACATAAAACCAGTGCTGTCCTACCCAACTATCTACATATAACAAGTGCCGTTCTCCCCATCTGTCTGCATAAAACCAGTGTCGTCCTCCCCATCTCTCTACATAAAACCAGTGTCGTCCTCCCCGTCTCTCTACATAAAACCAGTGCCATCCTCTCCAACTGACTACATAAAACCAGTGTCGTTCTCTCCATCTCTCTACATAAAACCAGTTTTGTCCTCCCCATCCATCTACATAAAAGCAGTGCTGTCCTCAACATCTCTCTACATAAAACCAGTGCCGTCCTACCCATCTATCTACATAAAACCAGTGCCGTCCTACCCATCTATCTACGTAAAACCAGTGCTGTGCTACTGATCCATCAACATAAAACCAGTGCCATCCACCCCATCTCTCTAAATAAAACCAGTGCCGTCCTCTCCATCTCTCTACATTAAACCAGTGTCGTCCTACCCATTTATCTACATAAAAACAGTGCCATCCTAACCATCTATCTACATAAAACCAGTGTCATCCCACCCATCTATCTACATAAAAGCAGTGCCGTCCTCCCCATCTAACTACATAAAACCAGTGCCCCCCACCCATCTATCTACATAAAACCAGTGCCATCCTACCCATCTATCTACATAATACCAGTGCCTCCGCACCCATCTATCTACATAAAACCAGTGCCATCTTCCTCAATTATCTGCATAAGACCATTGCCGTCCTAACCATCTATCTTCATAAAACCAGTGCCATCCTACCCACCCGTCCACATAAAACCAGTGCCATCCTACCCATCTAACTAAATAAAACCAGTGCCGTCCTCCTCATCTAACTACATAAAACCAGTGCCGTCCTTTCCATCTCTCTACATAAAACCAGTGTTGTCCTCCCCATCTATCTACATAAAACCATTGCCGTCGTACCCATCTATCAACATAAAACCAGTGCCGTCCTACCCATCTATCTACGTAAAACCAGTGCCGTTCTCCCCATCTCTCTACATAAAACCAGTGCCATCTTCCTCATCTATCTACATAAGACCATTGCCGTCCTACCTATCTATCTACATAAAACCAGTGCCGTGCTACTGATCCATCAACATAAAACCAGTGCCATCCACCCCATCTCTCTAAATAAAACCAGTGCCGTCCTCTCTATCTCTCTACATAAAACCAGTGTCGTCCTACCCATTTATCTACATAGAAACAGTGCCATCCTAACCATCTATCTACATAAAACCAGTGCCGTCCCACCCATGTATCTACATAAAACCAGTGCCATCCTCCCCATCTATCTACATAATACCAGTGCCATCCCACCCATCTATCTACATAGCACCAGTGCCATCCTCCCCATCTATCTACATAAAACCAGTGCCGTCCTACCCATCTATCTTCATAAAACCAGTGTCATCCCACCCATGTATCTACATAAAACCAGTGCCATCCTACCCATCTATCTACATAAAACCAGTGCCGCCACACCCATCTATCTACATAAAACCAGTGCCATCTTCTTCAATTATCTGCATAAGACCATTGCCGTCCTACCCATCTATGTACATAAAACCAGTGCCGTGCTACTGATCCATCAACATCAAACCAGTGCCATCCACCCCATCTCTCTAAATAAAACCAGTGCCATCCTACCCACCCGTCCACATAAAACCAGTGCCATTCTACCCATCTAACTAAATGAAACCAGTACCGTCCTTCTCATCTAAATACATAAAACCAGTGCCGTCCTTTCCATCTCTCTACATAAAACCAGTGTTGTCCTCCCAATCAAACTACATAAAACCAGTGCCGTCCTACCCATCTAACTACGTAAAAGCAGTGTTGTCCTACCCATCTACCTACATAAAACAAATGCCGCCTTCCCCATCTGTCTGCATAAAAGCAGTGTCGTCCTCCCCATCTCTCTACATAAAACCAGTGTCGTCCTCCCCGTCTCTCTACATAAAATCAGTGCCGTCCTCTCCATCTCTCTACATAAAACCAGTGCCGTCCTACCCATCTATCTACATAAAACTAGTGTCGTCCACCCCATCTATCTACATAAAATCAGTGCCATCCTACTCATCTATCTGCATAAAACCAGTGCCATCCTCCCCATCTATCTACATAATACCAGTGCAGTCCTCTCCATCTCTCTACATAAAACCAGTGCCGTCCTACCTATCTATCTACATAAAACCAGTGTCATCCACCCCATCTGTCTACATAAAACCAGGGCCGTCCTCCCCATCTGTCAACAGAAAACCACTGCCGTCCCACCCATCTATCTACATAAAACCAGTCCTGTCCTCTCCATCTCTCTACATAAAACCAGTGCCACCCTACCCATCTATATACATAATACCAGTGCCGTACTCTCCATTTCTCTCATAAAACCAGTACCTTCCTCCCCATCTGTCTGCATAAAACCAGTGTCGTCCTCCCCATCTATCTAGATAAAACCACTGCCGTCATACCCAACGAACAAGATAAAACCAGTGCCATCCTCCCCATGTAACTACATAATACCAGTGCCGTCCTCTCCATCTCTCTACATAAAACCAGTGCCATCTTCCTCATCTATTTACATAAGACCATTGCCGTCTTACCCATCTATGTACATAAAACCAGTGCCGTGCTACTGATCCATCAACATAAAACCAGTGCCATCCACCCCATCTCTCTAAATAAAACCAGTGCCGTCCTACCCACCCGTCTACATAAAACCAGTGCCGTCCCACCCATCTATCTACATAAAACCAGTGCCACCCTACCTATCTATATAGATAATACCAGTGCCGTACTCTCCATCTCTCTCATAAAACCAGTGCCGTCCTCCCCATCTGTCTGCATAAAACCAGTGTCGTCCTCCCCATCTATCTAGATAAAACCAGTGCCGTCGTACCCAACGAACTAGATTAAACCAGTGCCATCTTCCTCATCGATCTACATAAGACCATTGCCGTCCTACCCATCTATCTACATAAAAACAGTGCCGTCCTCCCCAACTAAGTACATAAAACCAGTATCATCCTCCCCATCTATCTACATAATACCAGTGCCGTCCTCCCCATCTATCTACATAAAACCAGTGCCATCCTTTCCATCTCTCTACATAAAAGCAGTGCCGTCCTCCCCATCTAACTACATAAAACCAGTGCTGTCCTACCCAACTATCTACATAAAACAAGTGCCGTTCTCCCCATCTGTCTGCATAAAACCAGTGTCGTCCTCCCCATCTCTCTACATAAAACCAGTGTCGTCCTCACCGCCTCTCTACATAAAACCAGTGCCATCCTCTCCATCTCTCTACAAAAAAACAGTGCCGTCCTCTCCATCTCTCTACATAAAACCAGTGCCACCCTCCCCAACTGACTACATAAAACCAGTGCCGTCCTACCCATCTAACTACAAAAAACCAGTGCCGTCCTCCTCATCTAACTACATAAAACTAGTGCCGTCCTTTCCATCTCTCTACATAAAAGCAGTGTTGTCCTCCCCATCTATCTACATAAAACCAGTGCCGTCCTACCCATCTAACTACATAAAAGCAGTGCTGTCCTACCCATCTACCTACATAAAACAAATGCCGCCCTCCCCATCTGTCTGCATAAAAGCAGTGCCGTCCTACCCATCTATCTATGTAAAACCAGTGCCGTGTTCTCAATCTCTCTACATAAAACCAGTGCCGCCCTACCTATCTATATAGATAATACCAGTGCCGTACTCTCCATCTCTCTCATAAAACCAGTACCATCCTCCCCATCTGTCTGCATAAAACCAGTGTCGTCCTCCCCATCTAACTAGATAAAACCAGTGCCATCCTCCCCATCTAACTACATAATACCAGTGCCGTCCTCTCCATCTCTCTACATAAAACCAGTGCCATCTTCCTCATCTATCTAGATAAGACCATTGCCGTCCTACCCATCTATCGACATAAAACCAGCGCCACCCACCCCACCTCTCTAAATAAAACCAGTGCCGTCCTCCCAAACTAAGTACATAAAACCAGTATCATCCTCCCCGTCTATCTACATAATACCAGTGCCGTCCTCCCCATCTATCTACATAAAACCAGTGCCATCCTTTCCATCTCTCTACATAATACCAGTGCCGTCCTCCCCATCTAACTACATAAAACCAGTGCTGTCCTACCCAACTATCTACATAAAACAAGTGCCGTTCTCCCCATCTGTCAGCATAAAACCAGTGTCGTCCTCCCCATCTCTCTACATAAAACCAGTGTCGTCCTCCCCGTCTCTCTACATAAAACCAGTGCCATCCTCTCCAACTCTCTACAAAAAAACAGTGCCGTCCTCTCCATCTCTCTACATAAAACCAGTGCCACCCTCCCCAACTGACTACATAAAACCAGTGACGTCCTCTCCATCTCTCTACATAAAACCAGTTTTGTCCTCCCCATCCATCTACATAAAACCAGTGCCGTCCTACCCATCTATCTACGTAAAACCAGTGCCGTTCTCCCCATCTAACTACATAATACCAGTGCCGTCCTCTCCATCTCTCTACATAAAACCAGTGCCATCTTCCTCATCTATCTACATAAGACCATTGCCGTCCTACCCATCTATCGACATAAAACCAGTGCCACCCACCCCATCTCTCTAAATAAAACCAGTGCCGTCCTACCCACCCGTCTACATAAAACCAGTGCCGTCCTACCCACCCGTCTACATAAAACCAGTGCCATCCTACCCATCCAACTACATAAAACCAGTGCCGTCCTCCCAAACTAAGTACATAAAACCAGTATCATCCTCCCCATCTATCTACATAATACCAGTGCCTTCCTCCCCATCTATCTACATAAAACCAGTCCCATCCTTTCCATCTCTCTACATAATACCAGTGCCGTCCTCCCCATCTAACTACATAAAACCAGTGCTGTCCTACCCAACTATCTACATAAAACAAGTGCCGTTCTCCCCATCTTTCTGCATAAAACCAGTGTCGTCCTCCCCATCTCTCTACATAAAACCAATGTCGTCCTCCCCGTCTCTCTACATAAAACCAGTGCCATCCTCTCCATCTCTCTACAAAAAAACAGTGCCTTCCTCTCCATCTCTCTACATAAAACCAGTGCCACCCTCCCCAACTGACTACATAAAACCAGTGCCGTCCTCTCCATCTCTCTACATAAAACCAGTTTTGTCCTCCCCATCCATCTGCATAAAAGCAGTACCGTACTCTCCATCCCTCTCATAAAACCAGTACCGCCCTCCCCATCTTTCTGCATAAAACCAGTGTCGTCCTCCCCATCTATCTAGATAAAACCAGTGCCGTCGTACCCAACGAACTAGATAAAACCAGTGCGATCCTCCCCATCCAACTACATAATACCAGTGCCGTCCTCTCCATCTCTCTACATAAAACCAGTGCCATCTTCCTCATCTATCTACATAAGACCATTGCCGTCCTACCCATCTATCTACATAAAACCAGTGCTGTGCTACTGATCCATTAACATAAAACCAGTGTCGTCCTCCCCATCTATCTACATAAAATCAGTGCAGTCCACCCCATCTATCTACATAAAACCAGTGCCGTCCTCCCCATCTAACTACATAAAACCAGTGCCATCCTCCCCAACTAAGTACATAAAACCAGTATCATCCTCCTCATCTATCTACATAAAACCAATGCCGTCCTCCCCATCTATCTACATAAAACCAGTGCCATATTTTCCATCTCTCTACATAATAACAGTGCTGTCCTCCCCATTTAACTACATAAAACCAGCGCCGTCCTACCCATCTACCTACATAAAACCAGTGCTGTCCTACCCAACTATCTACATAAAACAAGTGCCGTTCTCCCCATCTGTCTGCATAAAACCAGTGTCGTCCTCCCCATCTGTCTACATAAAACCAGTGTCGTCCTCCCCGACTCTCTACATAAAACCAGTGCCACCCTCCCCAACTGACCACATAAAACCAGTGCCGTCTTCTCCATCTCTCTACATAAAACCAGTTTTTTCCTCCCCATCTATCTACATAAAAGCAGTGCCGTCCTCAACATCTCTCTACATAAAACCAGTGCCGTCCTACCCATCTATCTACATAAAACCAGTGCCATCCTCTCCATCTCTCTACATAAAACCAGTGCCGTCCTCTCCATCTCTCTACTTAAAAACAGTGCCATCTTCCTCATCTATCTACATAAGACCATTGCCATCCGACCCATCTATCTACATAAAACCAGTGCCGTGCTACTGATCCATCAACATAAAACCAGTGCCACCCACCCCATCTCTCTAAATAAAACCAGTGCCGTCCTACCCACCCGTCTACATAAAACCACTGCCATCCTACCCATCCATCTACATAAAACCAGTGCCGTCCTCCCCAACTAAGTACATAAAACCAGTATCATCCTCTCCATCTATCTACATAAAACCAGTGCCGTCCTCCCCATCTATCTACATAAAACCAGTGCCGTCCTCTCCATCTCTCTACATAAAACCAGTGCCGACCTTTCCATCTATCTACACAAAACCACTGTTGTCCTCCCCATCTACCTATATAAAACCAGTGCCGTCCTCTCTATCTCTCTACATAAAACCAGTGCCGTCCTACCCATCTATCTACGTAAAACCAGTGCCGTGTTCTCAATCTCACTACATAAAACCAGTGCCATCCTCCCCATCTCTCCAAATAAAACCTGTGCCGTCCTACCCACCCGTCTACATAAAACCAGTGCCATCCTCCCCATCTAACTACATAATACCAGTGCAGTCCTCTCCATCTCTCTACATAAAACCAGTGCCGTCCTACCTATCTATCTACATAAAACCAGTGTCGTCCACCCCATCTGTCTACATAAAACCAGGGCCGTCCTCCCCATCTGTCAACAGAAAACCACTGCTGTCCCACCCATCTATCTACATAAAACCAGTCCTGTCCTCTCCATCTCTCTACATAAAACCAGTGCCACCCTACCCATCTATATACATAATACCAGTGCCGTACTCTCCATTTCTCTCATAAAACCAGTACCTTCCTCCCCATCTGTCTGCATAAAACCAGTGTCGTCCTCCCCATCTATCTAGATAAAACCACTGCCGTCGTACCCAACGAACTAGATAAAACCAGTGCCATCCTCCCCATGTAACTACATAATACCAGTGCCGTCCTCTCCATTTCTCTACATAAAACCAGTGCCATCTTCCTCATCTATTTACATAAGACCATTGCCGTCTTACCCATCTATGCACATAAAACCAGTGCCGTGCTACTGATCCATCAACATAAAACCAGTGCCATCCACCCCATATCTCTAAATAAAACCAGTGCCGTCCTACACACCCGTCTACATAAAACCAGTGCCGTCCCACCCATCTACCTACATAAAACCAGTGCCACCCTACCTATCTATATAGATAATACCAGTGCCGTACTCTCCATCTCTCTCATAAAACCAGTACCGTCCTCCCCATCTGTCTGCATAAAACCAGTGTCGTCCTCCCCATCTATCTAGATAAAACCAGTGCCGTCGTACCCAACGAACTAGGTAAAACCAGTGCCATCTTCCTCATCTATCTACATAAGACCATTGCCGTCCTACCCATCTATCTACATAAAACCAGTGCCGTCCTCCCCAACTAAGTACATAAAACCAGTATCATCCTCCCCATCTATCTACATAATACCAGTGCCGTCCTCCCCATCTATCTACATAAAACCAGTGCCATCCTTTCCATCTCTCTACATAAAAGCAGTGCCGTCCTCCCCATCTAACTACATAAAACCAGTGCTGTCCTACCCAACTATCTACATAAAACAAGTGCCGTTCTCCCCATCTGTCTGCATAAAACCAGTGTCGTCCTCCCCATCTCTCTACATAAAACCAGTGTCGTCCTCCCCGCCTCTCTACATAAAACCAGTGCCCTCCTCTCCATCTCTCTACAAAAAAACAGTGCCGTCCTCTCCATCTCTCTACATAAAACCAGTGCCACCCTCCCCAACTGACTACATAAAACCAGTGCCGTCCTCTCCATCTTTTTACATAAAACCAGTTTTGTCCTCCCCATCCATCTGCATAAAAGCAGTGCCGTACTCTCCATCTCTCTCATAAAACCAATACCGCCCTCCCCATCTGTCTGCATAAAACCAGTGTCGTCCTCCCAATCTATCTAGATAAAACCAGTGCCGTCGTACCCAACGAAGTAGATAAAACCAGTGCGATCCTCCCCATCCAACTACATAATACCAGTGCCGTCCTCTCCATCTCTCTACATAAAACCAGTGCCATCTTCCTCATCTATCTGCATAAGACCATTGCCGTCCTACCCATCTATCTACATAAAAGCAGTGCTGTGCTACTGATCCATTAACATAAAACCAGTGTCGTCCTCCCCATCTATCTACATAAAATCAGTGCAGTCCACCCCATCTATCTACATAAAACCAGTGCCGTCCTCCCCATCAAACTACATAAAACCAGTGCCGTCCTCCCCAACTAAGTACATAAAACCAGTATCATCCTCCCCATCTATCTACATAAAACCAATGCCGTCCTCCCCATCTATCTACATAAAACCAGTGCCATCCTTTCCATCTCTCTACATAATACCAGTGCCGTCCTCCCCATTTAACTACAGAAAACCAGCGCCGTCCTACCCATCTACCTACATAAAAGCAGTGCTGTCCTACCCAACTATCTACATAAAACAAGTGCCGTTCTCCCCATCTGTCTGCATAAAACCAGTGTCGTCCTCCCCATCTGTCTACATAAAACCAGTGTCGTACTCCCCGTCTCTCTACATAAAACCAGTGCCATCCTCTCCGTCTCTCTACAAAAAAACAGTGCCGTCCTCTCCATCTCTCTACATAAAACCAGTGGCCCCACCCATCTATCTACATAAAACCAGTGCCATCCTCCCCATCTATCTACATAAAACCAGTGCCGTCCCACCCATCTATCTACATAACACCAGTGCTGTCCTCCCCATCTATCTACATAAAACCAGTGCCATCCTACCCACCTATCTACATAAAACCAGTGCCGTCCTCCCCATCTATCTACAAAAAACCAGTGCTGTCCACCCATCTATCTACATAAAACCAGTGCCATCCTCCCCATCTATCTACATAAAACCAGTGCCGTCCTACCCATCTATCTACAAAAACCAGTGCCGTGCTACTGATCCATCAACATAAAACCAGTACCATCCACCCCATCTCTCTAAATAAAACCAGTGCCATCCTACCCACCCATCTACGTAAAACCAGTGCCATCCTACCCATCTAACTACAAAAAACCAGTGCCGTCCTCCTCATCTAACTACATAAAACTAGTGCCGTCCTTTCCATCTCTCTACATAAAAGCAGTGTTGTCCTCCCCATCTATCTACATAAAACCAGTGCAGTCTTGCCCATCTATCTACATAAAAACAGTGCCGTCCCACCCATCTATCTACATAAAACCAGTGCCACCCTACCTATCTATATAGATAATACCAGTGCCGTACTCTCCATCTCTCTCATAAAACCAGTACCGTCCTCCCCATCTGTCTGCATAAAACCAGTGTCGTCCTCCCCATCTATCTAGATAAAACCAGTGCCGTCGTACCCGAACGAACTAGATAAAACCAGTGCCATCCTCCCCATCTAACTACATAATACCAGTGCCGTCCTCTCCATCTCTCTACATAAAACCAGTGCCATCTTCCTCATCTATCTACATAAGACCATTGCCGTCCTACCCATCTATCGACATAAAACCAGCGCCACCCACCCCATCTCTCTAAATAAAACCAGTGCCGTCCTACCCACCCGTCTACATAAAACCAGTGCCATCCTACCCATCCAACTACATAAAACCAGTGCCGTCCTCCCAAACTAAGTACATAAAACCAGTATCATCCTCCCCATCTATCTACATAATACCAGTGCCGTCCTCCCCATCTATCTACATAAAACCAGTGCCATCCATTCCATCTCTCTACATAATACTAGTGCCGTCCTCCCCATCTAACTACATAAAACCAGTGCTGTCCTACCCAACTATCTACATAAAACAAGTGCCGTTCTCCCCATCTGTCTGCATAAAACCAGTGTCGTCCTCCCCATCTCTCTACATAAAACCAGTGTCGTCCTCCCCGTCTCTCTACATAAAACCAGTGTCGTCCTACCCATTTATCTACATAAAAACAGTGCCATCCTAACCATCTATCTACATAAAACCATTGCCGTCCTCCTCATCTAACTACATAAAACTAGTGCCGTCCTTTCCATCTCTCTACATAAAAGCAGTGTTGTCCTCCCCATCTATCTACATAAAACCAGTGCAGTCTTGCCCATCTATCTACATAAAAACAGTGCCGTCCCACCCATCTATCTACATAAAACCAGTGCCGCCCTACCTATCTATATAGATAATACCAGTGCCGTACTCTCCATCTCTCTCATAAAACCAGTACCATCCTCCCCATCTGTCTGCATAAAACCAGTGTCGTCCTCCCCATCTAACTAGATAAAACCAGTGCCATCCTCCCCATCTAACTACATAATACCAGTGCCGTCCTCTCCATCTCTCTACATAAAACCAGTGCCATCTTCCTCATCTATCTAGATAAGACCATTGCCGTCCTACCCATCTATCGACATAAAACCAGCGCCACCCACCCCACCTCTCTAAATAAAACCAGTGCCGTCCTCCCAAACTAAGTACATAAAACCAGTATCATCCTCCCCGTCTATCTACATAATACCAGTGCCGTCCTCCCCATCTATCTACATAAAACCAGTGCCATCCTTTCCATCTCTCTACATAATACCAGTGCCGTCCTCCCCATCTAACTACATAAAACCAGTGCTGTCCTACCCAACTATCTACATAAAACAAGTGCCGTTCTCCCCATCTGTCAGCATAAAACCAGTGTCGTCCTCCCCATCTCTCTACATAAAACCAGTGTCGTCCTCCCCGTCTCTCTACATAAAACCAGTGCCATCCTCTCCAACTCTCTACAAAAAAACAGTGCCGTCCTCTCCATCTCTCTACATAAAACCAGTGCCACCCTCCCCAACTGACTACATAAAACCAGTGACGTCCTCTCCATCTCTCTACATAAAACCAGTTTTGTCCTCCCCATCCATCTACATAAAACCAGTGCCGTCCTACCCATCTATCTACGTAAAACCAGTGCCGTTCTCCCCATCTAACTACATAATACCAGTGCCGTCCTCTCCATCTCTCTACATAAAACCAGTGCCATCTTCCTCATCTATCTACATAAGACCATTGCCGTCCTACCCATCTATCGACATAAAACCAGTGCCACCCACCCCATCTCTCTAAATAAAACCAGTGCCGTCCTACCCACCCGTCTACATAAAACCAGTGCCGTCCTACCCACCCGTCTACATAAAACCAGTGCCATCCTACCCATCCAACTACATAAAACCAGTGCCGTCCTCCCAAACTAAGTACATAAAACCAGTATCATCCTCCCCATCTATCTACATAATACCAGTGCCTTCCTCCCCATCTATCTACATAAAACCAGTCCCATCCTTTCCATCTCTCTACATAATACCAGTGCCGTCCTCCCCATCTAACTACATAAAACCAGTGCTGTCCTACCCAACTATCTACATAAAACAAGTGCCGTTCTCCCCATCTGTCTGCATAAAACCAGTGTCGTCCTCCCCATCTCTCTACATAAAACCAATGTCGTCCTCCCCGTCTCTCTACATAAAACCAGTGCCATCCTCTCCATCTCTCTACAAAAAAACAGTGCCTTCCTCTCCATCTCTCTACATAAAACCAGTGCCACCCTCCCCAACTGACTACATAAAACCAGTGCCGTCCTCTCCATCTCTCTACATAAAACCAGTTTTGTCCTCCCCATCCATCTGCATAAAAGCAGTACCGTACTCTCCATCTCTCTCATAAAACCAGTACCGCCCTCCCCATCTTTCTGCATAAAACCAGTGTCGTCCTCCCCATCTATCTAGATAAAACCAGTGCCGTCGTACCCAACGAACTAGATAAAACCAGTGCGATCCTCCCCATCCAACTACATAATACCAGTGCCGTCCTCTCCATCTCTCTACATAAAACCAGTGCCATCTTCCTCATCTATCTACATAAGACCATTGCCGTCCTACCCATCTATCTACATAAAACCAGTGCTGTGCTACTGATCCATTAACATAAAACCAGTGTCGTCCTCCCCATCTATCTACATAAAATCAGTGCAGTCCACCCCATCTATCTACATAAAACCAGTGCCGTCCTCCCCATCTAACTACATAAAACCAGTGCCATCCTCCCCAACTAAGTACATAAAACCAGTATCATCCTCCTCATCTATCTACATAAAACCAATGCCGTCCTCCCCATCTATCAACATAAAACCAGTGCCATCCTTTCCATCTCTCTACATAATAACAGTGCTGTCCTCCCCATTTAACTACATAAAACCAGCGCCGTCCTACCCATCTACCTACATAAAACCAGTGCTGTCCTACCCAACTATCTACATAAAACAAGTGCCGTTCTCCCCATCTGTCTGCATAAAACCAGTGTCGTCCTCCCCATCTGTCTACATAAAACCAGTGTCGTCCTCCCCGACTCTCTACATAAAACCAGTGCCACCCTCCCCAACTGACCACATAAAACCAGTGCCGTCTTCTCCATCTCTCTACATAAAACCAGTTTTTTCCTCCCCATCTATCTACATAAAAGCAGTGCCGTCCTCAACATCTCTCTACATAAAACCAGTGCCGTCCTACCCATCTATCTACATAAAACCAGTGCCATCCTCTCCATCTCTCTACATAAAACCAGTGCCGTCCTCTCCATCTCTCTACTTAAAAACAGTGCCATCTTCCTCATCTATCTACATAAGACCATTGCCATCCGACCCATCTATCTACATAAAACCAGTGCCGTGCTACTGATCCATCAACATAAAACCAGTGCCACCCACCCCATCTCTCTAAATAAAACCAGTGCCGTCCTACCCACCCGTCTACATAAAACCACTGCCATCCTACCCATCCATCTACATAAAACCAGTGCCGTCCTCCCCAACTAAGTACATAAAACCAGTATCATCCTCTCCATCTATCTACATAA
The DNA here is from genome assembly GCF_030028105.1 of Mobula birostris. Lineage (NCBI taxonomy): Eukaryota > Metazoa > Chordata > Chondrichthyes > Myliobatiformes > Myliobatidae > Mobula > Mobula birostris. The sequence continues at coordinate 41,516 of NW_027275039.1, forward strand.
AACCAGTGCCGTCCTCCCCATCTATCTACATAAAACCAGTGCCGTCCTCTCCATCTCTCTACATAAAACCAGTGCCGACCTTTCCATCTATCTACACAAAACCACTGTTGTCCTCCCCATCTACCTATATAAAACCAGTGCCGTCCTCTCTATCTCTCTACATAAAACCAGTGCCGTCCTACCCATCTATCTACGTAAAACCAGTGCCGTGTTCTCAATCTCACTACATAAAACCAGTGCCATCCTCCCCATCTCTCCAAATAAAACCTGTGCCGTCCTACCCACCCGTCTACATAAAACCAGTGCCATCCTCCCCATCTAACTACATAATACCAGTGCAGTCCTCTCCATCTCTCTACATAAAACCAGTGCCGTCCTACCTATCTATCTACATAAAACCAGTGTCGTCCACCCCATCTGTCTACATAAAACCAGGGCCGTCCTCCCCATCTGTCAACAGAAAACCACTGCTGTCCCACCCATCTATCTACATAAAACCAGTCCTGTCCTCTCCATCTCTCTACATAAAACCAGTGCCACCCTACCCATCTATATACATAATACCAGTGCCGTACTCTCCATTTCTCTCATAAAACCAGTACCTTCCTCCCCATCTGTCTGCATAAAACCAGTGTCGTCCTCCCCATCTATCTAGATAAAACCACTGCCGTCGTACCCAACGAACTAGATAAAACCAGTGCCATCCTCCCCATGTAACTACATAATACCAGTGCCGTCCTCTCCATTTCTCTACATAAAACCAGTGCCATCTTCCTCATCTATTTACATAAGACCATTGCCGTCTTACCCATCTATGCACATAAAACCAGTGCCGTGCTACTGATCCATCAACATAAAACCAGTGCCATCCACCCCATATCTCTAAATAAAACCAGTGCCGTCCTACACACCCGTCTACATAAAACCAGTGCCGTCCCACCCATCTACCTACATAAAACCAGTGCCACCCTACCTATCTATATAGATAATACCAGTGCCGTACTCTCCATCTCTCTCATAAAACCAGTACCGTCCTCCCCATCTGTCTGCATAAAACCAGTGTCGTCCTCCCCATCTATCTAGATAAAACCAGTGCCGTCGTACCCAACGAACTAGGTAAAACCAGTGCCATCTTCCTCATCTATCTACATAAGACCATTGCCGTCCTACCCATCTATCTACATAAAACCAGTGCCGTCCTCCCCAACTAAGTACATAAAACCAGTATCATCCTCCCCATCTATCTACATAATACCAGTGCCGTCCTCCCCATCTATCTACATAAAACCAGTGCCATCCTTTCCATCTCTCTACATAAAAGCAGTGCCGTCCTCCCCATCTAACTACATAAAACCAGTGCTGTCCTACCCAACTATCTACATAAAACAAGTGCCGTTCTCCCCATCTGTCTGCATAAAACCAGTGTCGTCCTCCCCATCTCTCTACATAAAACCAGTGTCGTCCTCCCCGCCTCTCTACATAAAACCAGTGCCCTCCTCTCCATCTCTCTACAAAAAAACAGTGCCGTCCTCTCCATCTCTCTACATAAAACCAGTGCCACCCTCCCCAACTGACTACATAAAACCAGTGCCGTCCTCTCCATCTTTTTACATAAAACCAGTTTTGTCCTCCCCATCCATCTGCATAAAAGCAGTGCCGTACTCTCCATCTCTCTCATAAAACCAATACCGCCCTCCCCATCTGTCTGCATAAAACCAGTGTCGTCCTCCCAATCTATCTAGATAAAACCAGTGCCGTCGTACCCAACGAAGTAGATAAAACCAGTGCGATCCTCCCCATCCAACTACATAATACCAGTGCCGTCCTCTCCATCTCTCTACATAAAACCAGTGCCATCTTCCTCATCTATCTGCATAAGACCATTGCCGTCCTACCCATCTATCTACATAAAAGCAGTGCTGTGCTACTGATCCATTAACATAAAACCAGTGTCGTCCTCCCCATCTATCTACATAAAATCAGTGCAGTCCACCCCATCTATCTACATAAAACCAGTGCCGTCCTCCCCATCAAACTACATAAAACCAGTGCCGTCCTCCCCAACTAAGTACATAAAACCAGTATCATCCTCCCCATCTATCTACATAAAACCAATGCCGTCCTCCCCATCTATCTACATAAACCAGTGCCATCCTTTCCATCTCTCTACATAATACCAGTGCCGTCCTCCCCATTTAACCTACATAAAACCAGCGCCGTCCTACCCATATACCTACATAAAAGCAGTGCTGTCCTACCCAACTATATACATAAAACAAGTGCCGTTCTCCCATCTGTCTGCATAAAACCAGTGTCGTCCTCCCATCTGTCTACATAAAACCAGTGTCGTACTCCCCGTCTCTCTACATAAAACCAGTGCCATCCTCTCCGTCTCTCTACAAAAAAACAGTGCCGTCCTCTCCATCTCTCTACAAAAACCAGTGGCCCCACCCATCTATCTACATAAAACCAGTGCCATCCTCCCCATCTATCTACATAAAACCAGTTGCGTCCCACCCATCTATCTACATAACACCAGTGCTGTCCTCCCCATCTATCTACATAAAACCAGTGCCATCCTACCTCCACCTATCTACATAAAACCAGTGCCGTCCTCCCATCTATCTACAAAAAACCAGTGCTGTCCACCCATCTATCTACATAAACCAGTGCCATCCTCCCCATCTATCTACATAAAACCAGTGCCGTCCTACCCATCTATCTACAAAAACCAGTGCCGTGCTACTGATCCATCAACATAAAACCAGTACCATCCACCCCATCTCTCTAAATAAAACCAGTGCCATCCTACCCCACCCATCTACGTAAACCAGTGCCATCCTACCCATCTAACTTACAAAAAACCAGTGCCGTCCTCCTCATCTAACTACATAAAACTAGTGCCGTCCTTTCCATCTCTCTACATAAAAGCAGTGTTGTCCTCCCCATCTATCTACATAAAACCAGTGCAGTCTTGCCCATCTATCTACATAAAAACAGTGCCGTCCCACCCATCTATCTACATAAAACCAGTGCCACCCTACCTATCTATATAGATAATACCAGTGCCGTACTCTCCATCTCTCTCATAAAACCAGTACCGTCCTCCCCATCTGTCTGCATAAAACCAGTGTCGTCCTCCCCATCTATCTAGATAAAACCAGTGCCGTCGTACCCGAACGAACTAGATAAAACCAGTGCCATCCTCCCCATCTAACTACATAATACCAGTGCCGTCCTCTCCATCTCTCTACATAAAACCAGTGCCATCTTCCTCATCTATCTACATAAGACCATTGCCGTCCTACCCATCTATCGACATAAAACCAGCGCCACCCACCCCATCTCTCTAAATAAAACCAGTGCCGTCCTACCCACCCGTCTACATAAAACCAGTGCCATCCTACCCATCCAACTACATAAAACCAGTGCCGTCCTCCCAAACTAAGTACATAAAACCAGTATCATCCTCCCCATCTATCTACATAATACCAGTGCCGTCCTCCCCATCTATCTACATAAAACCAGTGCCATCCATTCCATCTCTCTACATAATACTAGTGCCGTCCTCCCCATCTAACTACATAAAACCAGTGCTGTCCTACCCAACTATCTACATAAAACAAGTGCCGTTCTCCCCATCTGTCTGCATAAAACCAGTGTCGTCCTCCCCATCTCTCTACATAAAACCAGTGTCGTCCTCCCCGTCTCTCTACATAAAACCAGTGTCGTCCTACCCATTTATCTACATAAAAACAGTGCCATCCTAACCATCTATCTACATAAAACCATTGCCGTCCTCCTCATCTAACTACATAAAACTAGTGCCGTCCTTTCCATCTCTCTACATAAAAGCAGTGTTGTCCTCCCCATCTATCTACATAAAACCAGTGCAGTCTTGCCCATCTATCTACATAAAAACAGTGCCGTCCCACCCATCTATCTACATAAAACCAGTGCCGCCCTACCTATCTATATAGATAATACCAGTGCCGTACTCTCCATCTCTCTCATAAAACCAGTACCATCCTCCCCATCTGTCTGCATAAAACCAGTGTCGTCCTCCCCATCTAACTAGATAAAACCAGTGCCATCCTCCCCATCTAACTACATAATACCAGTGCCGTCCTCTCCATCTCTCTACATAAAACCAGTGCCATCTTCCTCATCTATCTAGATAAGACCATTGCCGTCCTACCCATCTATCGACATAAAACCAGCGCCACCCACCCCACCTCTCTAAATAAAACCAGTGCCGTCCTCCCAAACTAAGTACATAAAACCAGTATCATCCTCCCCGTCTATCTACATAATACCAGTGCCGTCCTCCCCATCTATCTACATAAAACCAGTGCCATCCTTTCCATCTCTCTACATAATACCAGTGCCGTCCTCCCCATCTAACTACATAAAACCAGTGCTGTCCTACCCAACTATCTACATAAAACAAGTGCCGTTCTCCCCATCTGTCAGCATAAAACCAGTGTCGTCCTCCCCATCTCTCTACATAAAACCAGTGTCGTCCTCCCCGTCTCTCTACATAAAACCAGTGCCATCCTCTCCAACTCTCTACAAAAAAACAGTGCCGTCCTCTCCATCTCTCTACATAAAACCAGTGCCACCCTCCCCAACTGACTACATAAAACCAGTGACGTCCTCTCCATCTCTCTACATAAAACCAGTTTTGTCCTCCCCATCCATCTACATAAAACCAGTGCCGTCCTACCCATCTATCTACGTAAAACCAGTGCCGTTCTCCCCATCTAACTACATAATACCAGTGCCGTCCTCTCCATCTCTCTACATAAAATCAGTGCCATCTTCCTCATCTATCTACATAAGACCATTGCCGTCCTCTCCATCTCTCTACATAAAACCAGTGCCACCCTCCCCAACTGACTACATAAAACCAGTGACGTCCTCTCCATCTCTCTACATAAAACCAGTTTTGTCCTCCCCATCCATCTACATAAAACCAGTGCCGTCCTACCCATCTATCTGCGTAAAACCAGTGCCGTTCTCCCCATCTAACTACATAATACCAGTGCCGTCCTCTCCATCTCTCTACATAAAACCAGTGCCATCTTCCTCATCTATCTACATAAGACCATTGCCGTCCTACCCATCTATCGACATAAAACCAGTGCCACCCACCCCATCTCTCTAAATAAAACCAGTGCCGTCCTACCCACCCGTCTACATAAAACCAGTGCCGTCCTACCCACCCGTCTACATAAAACCAGTGCCATCCTACCCATCCAACTACATAAAACCAGTGCCGTCCTCCCAAACTAAGTACATAAAACCAGTATCATCCTCCCCATCTATCTACATAATACCAGTGCCTTCCTCCCCATCTATCTACATAAAACCAGTCCCATCCTTTCCATCTCTCTACATAATACCAGTGCCGTCCTCCCCATCTAACTACATAAAACCAGTGCTGTCCTACCCAACTATCTACATAAAACAAGTGCCGTTCTCCCCATCTGTCTGCATAAAACCAGTGTCGTCCTCCCCATCTCTCTACATAAAACCAATGTCGTCCTCCCCGTCTCTCTACATAAAACCAGTGCCATCCTCTCCATCTCTCTACAAAAAAACAGTGCCTTCCTCTCCATCTCTCTACATAAAACCAGTGCCACCCTCCCCAACTGACTACATAAAACCAGTGCCGTCCTCTCCATCTCTCTACATAAAACCAGTTTTGTCCTCCCCATCCATCTGCATAAAAGCAGTACCGTACTCTCCATCTCTCTCATAAAACCAGTACCGCCCTCCCCATCTTTCTGCATAAAACCAGTGTCGTCCTCCCCATCTATCTAGATAAAACCAGTGCCGTCGTACCCAACGAACTAGATAAAACCAGTGCGATCCTCCCCATCCAACTACATAATACCAGTGCCGTCCTCTCCATCTCTCTACATAAAACCAGTGCCATCTTCCTCATCTATCTACATAAGACCATTGCCGTCCTACCCATCTATCTACATAAAACCAGTGCTGTGCTACTGATCCATTAACATAAAACCAGTGTCGTCCTCCCCATCTATCTACATAAAATCAGTGCAGTCCACCCCATCTATCTACATAAAACCAGTGCCGTCCTCCCCATCTAACTACATAAAACCAGTGCCATCCTCCCCAACTAAGTACATAAAACCAGTATCATCCTCCTCATCTATCTACATAAAACCAATGCCGTCCTCCCCATCTATCAACATAAAACCAGTGCCATCCTTTCCATCTCTCTACATAATAACAGTGCTGTCCTCCCCATTTAACTACATAAAACCAGCGCCGTCCTACCCATCTACCTACATAAAACCAGTGCTGTCCTACCCAACTATCTACATAAAACAAGTGCCGTTCTCCCCATCTGTCTGCATAAAACCAGTGTCGTCCTCCCCATCTGTCTACATAAAACCAGTGTCGTCCTCCCCGACTCTCTACATAAAACCAGTGCCACCCTCCCCAACTGACCACATAAAACCAGTGCCGTCTTCTCCATCTCTCTACATAAAACCAGTTTTTTCCTCCCCATCTATCTACATAAAAGCAGTGCCGTCCTCAACATCTCTCTACATAAAACCAGTGCCGTCCTACCCATCTATCTACATAAAACCAGTGCCATCCTCTCCATCTCTCTACATAAAACCAGTGCCGTCCTCTCCATCTCTCTACTTAAAAACAGTGCCATCTTCCTCATCTATCTACATAAGACCATTGCCATCCGACCCATCTATCTACATAAAACCAGTGCCGTGCTACTGATCCATCAACATAAAACCAGTGCCACCCACCCCATCTCTCTAAATAAAACCAGTGCCGTCCTACCCACCCGTCTACATAAAACCACTGCCATCCTACCCATCCATCTACATAAAACCAGTGCCGTCCTCCCCAACTAAGTACATAAAACCAGTATCATCCTCTCCATCTATCTACATAAAACCAGTGCCGTCCTCCCCATCTATCTACATAAAACCAGTGCCGTCCTCTCCATCTCTCTACATAAAACCAGTGCCGACCTTTCCATCTATCTACACAAAACCACTGTTGTCCTCCCCATCTACCTATATAAAACCAGTGCCGTCCTCTCTATCTCTCTACATAAAACCAGTGCCGTCCTACCCATCTATCTACGTAAAACCAGTGCCGTGTTCTCAATCTCACTACATAAAACCAGTGCCATCCTCCCCATCTCTCCAAATAAAACCTGTGCCGTCCTACCCACCCGTCTACATAAAACCAGTGCCATCCTCCCCATCTAACTACATAATACCAGTGCAGTCCTCTCCATCTCTCTACATAAAACCAGTGCCGTCCTACCTATCTATCTACATAAAACCAGTGTCGTCCACCCCATCTGTCTACATAAAACCAGGGCCGTCCTCCCCATCTGTCAACAGAAAACCACTGCTGTCCCACCCATCTATCTACATAAAACCAGTCCTGTCCTCTCCATCTCTCTACATAAAACCAGTGCCACCCTACCCATCTATATACATAATACCAGTGCCGTACTCTCCATTTCTCTCATAAAACCAGTACCTTCCTCCCCATCTGTCTGCATAAAACCAGTGTCGTCCTCCCCATCTATCTAGATAAAACCACTGCCGTCGTACCCAACGAACTAGATAAAACCAGTGCCATCCTCCCCATGTAACTACATAATACCAGTGCCGTCCTCTCCATTTCTCTACATAAAACCAGTGCCATCTTCCTCATCTATTTACATAAGACCATTGCCGTCTTACCCATCTATGCACATAAAACCAGTGCCGTGCTACTGATCCATCAACATAAAACCAGTGCCATCCACCCCATATCTCTAAATAAAACCAGTGCCGTCCTACACACCCGTCTACATAAAACCAGTGCCGTCCCACCCATCTACCTACATAAAACCAGTGCCACCCTACCTATCTATATAGATAATACCAGTGCCGTACTCTCCATCTCTCTCATAAAACCAGTACCGTCCTCCCCATCTGTCTGCATAAAACCAGTGTCGTCCTCCCCATCTATCTAGATAAAACCAGTGCCGTCGTACCCAACGAACTAGGTAAAACCAGTGCCATCTTCCTCATCTATCTACATAAGACCATTGCCGTCCTACCCATCTATCTACATAAAACCAGTGCCGTCCTCCCCAACTAAGTACATAAAACCAGTATCATCCTCCCCATCTATCTACATAATACCAGTGCCGTCCTCCCCATCTATCTACATAAAACCAGTGCCATCCTTTCCATCTCTCTACATAAAAGCAGTGCCGTCCTCCCCATCTAACTACATAAAACCAGTGCTGTCCTACCCAACTATCTACATAAAACAAGTGCCGTTCTCCCCATCTGTCTGCATAAAACCAGTGTCGTCCTCCCCATCTCTCTACATAAAACCAGTGTCGTCCTCCCCGCCTCTCTACATAAAACCAGTGCCCTCCTCTCCATCTCTCTACAAAAAAACAGTGCCGTCCTCTCCATCTCTCTACATAAAACCAGTGCCACCCTCCCCAACTGACTACATAAAACCAGTGCCGTCCTCTCCATCTTTTTACATAAAACCAGTTTTGTCCTCCCCATCCATCTGCATAAAAGCAGTGCCGTACTCTCCATCTCTCTCATAAAACCAATACCGCCCTCCCCATCTGTCTGCATAAAACCAGTGTCGTCCTCCCAATCTATCTAGATAAAACCAGTGCCGTCGTACCCAACGAAGTAGATAAAACCAGTGCGATCCTCCCCATCCAACTACATAATACCAGTGCCGTCCTCTCCATCTCTCTACATAAAACCAGTGCCATCTTCCTCATCTATCTGCATAAGACCATTGCCGTCCTACCCATCTATCTACATAAAAGCAGTGCTGTGCTACTGATCCATTAACATAAAACCAGTGTCGTCCTCCCCATCTATCTACATAAAATCAGTGCAGTCCACCCCATCTATCTACATAAAACCAGTGCCGTCCTCCCCATCAAACTACATAAAACCAGTGCCGTCCTCCCCAACTAAGTACATAAAACCAGTATCATCCTCCCCATCTATCTACATAAAACCAATGCCGTCCTCCCCATCTATCTACATAAAACCAGTGCCATCCTTTCCATCTCTCTACATAATACCAGTGCCGTCCTCCCCATTTAACTACATAAAACCAGCGCCGTCCTACCCATCTACCTACATAAAAGCAGTGCTGTCCTACCCAACTATCTACATAAAACAAGTGCCGTTCTCCCCATCTGTCTGCATAAAACCAGTGTCGTCCTCCCCATCTGTCTACATAAAACCAGTGTCGTACTCCCCGTCTCTCTACATAAAACCAGTGCCATCCTCTCCGTCTCTCTACAAAAAAACAGTGCCGTCCTCTCCATCTCTCTACATAAAACCAGTGGCCCCACCCATCTATCTACATAAAACCAGTGCCATCCTCCCCATCTATCTACATAAAACCAGTGCCGTCCCACCCATCTATCTACATAACACCAGTGCTGTCCTCCCCATCTATCTACATAAAACCAGTGCCATCCTACCCACCTATCTACATAAAACCAGTGCCGTCCTCCCCATCTATCTACAAAAAACCAGTGCTGTCCACCCATCTATCTACATAAAACCAGTGCCATCCTCCCCATCTATCTACATAAAACCAGTGCCGTCCTACCCATCTATCTACAAAAACCAGTGCCGTGCTACTGATCCATCAACATAAAACCAGTACCATCCACCCCATCTCTCTAAATAAAACCAGTGCCATCCTACCCACCCATCTACGTAAAACCAGTGCCATCCTACCCATCTAACTACAAAAAACCAGTGCCGTCCTCCTCATCTAACTACATAAAACTAGTGCCGTCCTTTCCATCTCTCTACATAAAAGCAGTGTTGTCCTCCCCATCTATCTACATAAAACCAGTGCAGTCTTGCCCATCTATCTACATAAAAACAGTGCCGTCCCACCCATCTATCTACATAAAACCAGTGCCACCCTACCTATCTATATAGATAATACCAGTGCCGTACTCTCCATCTCTCTCATAAAACCAGTACCGTCCTCCCCATCTGTCTGCATAAAACCAGTGTTGTCCTCCCCATCTATCTAGATAAAACCAGTGCCGTCGTACCCGAACGAACTAGATAAAACCAGTGCCATCCTCCCCATCTAACTACATAATACCAGTGCCGTCCTCTCCATCTCTCTACATAAAACCAGTGCCATCTTCCTCATCTATCTACATAAGACCATTGCCGTCCTACCCATCTATCGACATAAAACCAGCGCCACCCACCCCATCTCTCTAAATAAAACCAGTGCCGTCCTACCCACCCGTCTACATAAAACCAGTGCCATCCTACCCATCCAACTACATAAAACCAGTGCCGTCCTCCCAAACTAAGTACATAAAACCAGTATCATCCTCCCCATCTATCTACATAATACCAGTGCCGTCCTCCCCATCTATCTACATAAAACCAGTGCCATCCATTCCATCTCTCTACATAATACTAGTGCTGTCCTCCCCATCTAACTACATAAAACCAGTGCTGTCCTACCCAACTATCTACATAAAACAAGTGCCGTTCTCCCCATCTGTCTGCATAAAACCAGTGTCGTCCTCCCCATCTCTCTACATAAAACCAGTGTCGTCCTCCCCGTCTCTCTACATAAAACCAGTGTCGTCCTACCCATTTATCTACATAAAAACAGTGCCATCCTAACCATCTATCTACATAAAACCATTGCCGTCCCTCCCATGTATCTACATAAAACCAGTGCCATCCTCCCCATCTATCTACATAATACCAGTGCCGTCCCACCCATCTATCTACATAACACCAGTGCCGTCCTACCCATCTATCTTCATAAAACCAGTGTCATCCCACCCATCTATCTACATAAAACCAGTGTCGTCCTCCCCATCTATCTACATAAAACCAGTGCCATCCTTTCCATCTCTCTACATAAAAGCAGTGCCGTCCTCCCCATCTAACTACATAAAACCAGTGCCCCCCACCCATCTATCTACATAAAACCAGTGCCATCCTACCCATCTATCTACATAAAACCAGTGCCTCTGCACCCATCTATCTACATAAAACCAGTGCCATCTTCCTCAATTATCTGCATAAGACCATTGCCGTCCTACCCATCTATCTTCATAAAACCAGTGCCATCCTACCCACCCGTCCACATAAAACCAGTGCCATCCTACCCATCTAACTAAATAAAACCAGTGCCGTCCTCCTCATCTAACTACATAAAACCAGTGCCGTCCTTTCCATCTCTCTACATAAAACCAGTGTTGTCCTCCCCATCTATCTACATAAAACCATTGCCGTCGTACCCATCTATCAACATAAAACCACTGCCGTCCTACCCATCTATCTACGTAAAACCAGTGCCGTTCTCCCCATCTCTCTACATAAAACCAGTGCCATCTTCCTCATCTATCTACATAAGACCATTGCCGTTCTACCTATCTATCTACATAAAACCAGTGCCGTGCTACTGATCCATCAACATAAAACCAGTGCCATCCACCCCATCTCTCTAAATAAAACCAGTGCTGTCCTCTCTATCTCTCTACATAAAACCAGTGTCGTCCTACCCATTTATCTACATAGAAACAGTGCCATCCTAACCATCTATCTACATAAAACCAGTGCCGTCCCACCCATGTATCTACATAAAACCAGTGCCATCCTCCCCATCTATCTACATAATACCAGTGCCGTCCCACCCATCTATCTACATAGCACCAGTGCCACCCTCCCCATCTATCTACATAAAACCAGTGCCGTCCTACTCATCTATCTTCATAAAACCAGTGTCATCCCACCCATCTATCTACATAAAACCAGTGCCATCCTACCCATCTATCTACATAAAACCAGTGCCCCCCACCCATCTATCTACATAAAACCAGTGCTGTCCTACCCATCTATCTACATAAAACCAGTGCCGCCGCACCCATCTATCTATATAAAACCAGTGCCATCTTCTTCAATTATCTGCATAAGACCATTGCCGTCCTACCCATCTATGTACATAAAACCAGTGCCGTGCTACTGATCCATCAACATCAAACCAGTGCCATCCACCCCATCTCTCTAAATAAAACCAGTGCCATCCTACCCACCCGTCCACATAAAACCAGTGCCACTCTACCCATCTAACTAAATGAAACCAGTACCGTCCTCCTCATCTAAATACATAAAACCAGTGCCGTCCTTTCCATCTCTCTACATAAAACCAGTGTTGTCCTCCCAATCTAACTACATAAAACCAGTGCCGTCCTACCCATCTAACTACGTAAAAGCAGTGTTGTCCTACCCATCTACCTACATAAAACAAATGCCGCCCTCCCCATCTGTCTGCATAAAAGCAGTGTCGTCCTCCCCATCTCTCTACATAAAACCAGTGTCGTCCTCCCCGTCTCTCTACATAAAATCAGTGCCGTCCTCTCCATCTCTCTACATAAAACCAGTGCCGTCCTACCCATCTATCTACATAAAACCAGTGTCGTCCACCCCATCTATCTACATAAAATCAGTGCCATCCTACTCATCTATCTACATAAAACCAGTGCCATCCTCCCCATCTATCTACATAATACCAGTGCAGTCCTCTCCATCTCTCTACATAAAACCAGTGCCGCCCTACCTATCTATCTACATAAAACCAGTGTCGTCCACCCTATCTGTCTACATAAAACCAGGGCCGTCCTCCCCATCTGTCAACAGAAAACCACTGCCGTCCCACCCATCTATCTACATAAAACCAGTCCTGTCCTCTCCATCTCTCTCCATAAAACCAGTGCCACCCTACCCATCTATATACATAATACCAGTGCCGTACTCTCCATTTCTCTCATAAAACCAGTACCTTCCTCCCCATCTGTCTGCATAAAACCAGTGTCGTCCTCCCCATCTATCTAGATAAAACCACTGCCGTCGTACCCAACGAACTAGATAAAACCAGTGCCATCCTCCCCATGTAACTACATAATACCAGTGCCGTCCTCTCCATCTCTCTACATAAAACCAGTGCCATCTTCCTCATCTATCTACATAAGACCATTGCCATCCGACCCATCTATCTACATAAAACCAGTGCCGTGCTACTGATCTATCAACATAAAACCAGTGCCACCCACCCCATCTCTCTAAATAAAACCAGTGCCGTCCTACCCACCCGTCTACATAAAACCAGTGCCACCCTCCCCATCTGACTACATAAAACCAGTGCCGTCCTCTCCATCTCTCTACATAAAACCAGTTTTCTACTCCCCATCTATCTACATAAAAGCGGTGCAGTCCACAACATCTCTCTACATAAAACCAGTGCCGTCCTACCCATCTATCTACATAAAACCAGTGCCGTCCTACCCATCTATCTACGTAAAGCCAGTGCCGTCCTCCCCATCTAACTACATCATACCAGTGCCGTACTCTCCATCTCTCTACATAAAACCAGTGCCACCCTCCCCATCTGACTACATATAACCAGTGCCGTCCTCTCCATCTCTCTACATAAAACCAGTTTTGTCCTCTCCATCTATCTACATAAAAGCAGTGCCGTCCTCAGCATCTCTCTACATAAAACCAGTGCCGTTCTACCCATCTATCTACATAAAACCAGTGGCCCCACCCATCTATCTACATAAAACCAGTGCCATCCTCCCCATCTATCTACATAAAACCAGTGCCATCTTCCTCATCTATCTACATAAGACCATTGCCGTCCTACCTATCTATCAACATAAAACCAGTGCCGTGCTACTGATCCATCAACATAAAACCAGTGCCATCCACCCCATCTCTCTAAATAAAACCAGTGCCGTCCTCTCTATCTCTCTACATAAAACCAGTGTCGTCCTACCCATTTAGCTACATAGAAACAGTGCCATCCTAACCATCTATCTACATAAAACCAGCGCCGTCCTACCCATCTACCTACATAAAACCAGTGCTGTCCTACCCAACTATCTACATAAAACAAGTGCCGTTCTCCCCATCTGTCTGCATAAAACCAGTGTCGTCCTCCCCATCTGTCTACATAAAACCAGTGTCGTCCTCCCCGTCTCTCTACATAAAACCAGTGCCATCCTCTCCATCTCTCTACAAAAAAACAGTGCCATCCTCTCCATCTCTCTACATAAAACCAGTGCCACCCTCCCCAACTGACTACATAAAACCAGTGCCGTCTTCTCCATCTCTCTACATAAAACCAGTTTGTTCCTCCCCATCTATCTACATAAAAGCAGTGCCGTCCTCAACATCTCTCTACATAAAACCAGTGCCGTCCTACCCATCTATCTACATAAAACCAGTGCCATCCTCTCCATCTCTCTACATAAAACCAGTGCCGTCCTCTCCATCTCTCTACTTAAAACCAGTGCCATCTTCCTCATCTATCTACATAAGACCATTGCCATCCGACCCATCTATCTACATAAAACCAGTGCCGTGCTACTGATCCATCAACATAAAACCAGTGCCACCCACCCCATCTCTCTAAATAAAACCAGTGCCGTCCTACCCACCCGTCTACATAAAACCAGTGCCATCCTACCCATCCAACTACATAAAACCAGTGCCGTCCTCCCCAACTAAGTACATAAAACCAGTATCATCCTCTCCATCTATCTACAGAAAACCAGTGCCATCCACCTGATCTATCTACATAAAACCAGTGCCGTCCTACTCATCTATCTACGTAAAACCAGTGCCATCCTCCCCATCTATCTACATAAAACCAGTGCCGTCCTTCCCATCTATCTACAAAAACCAGTGCCGTGCTACTGATCCATCAACATAAAACCAGTACCATCCACCCCATCTATCTACATAAAACCAGTGCAGTCTTGCCCATCTATCTACATAAAACCAGTGCCGTCCCACCCATCTATCTACATAAAACCAGTGCCACCCTACCTATCTATATAGATAATACCAGTGCCGTACTCTCCATCTCTCTCATAAAACCAGTACCGTCCTCCCCATCTGTCTGCATAAAACCAGTGTCGTCCTCCGCATCTATCTAGATAAAACCAGTGCCGTCGTACCCAACGAACTAGATAAATCCAGTGCCATCCTCCCCATCTAACTACATACTACCAGTGCCGTCCTCTCCATCTCTCTACATAAAACCAGTGCCATCTTCCTCATCTATCTACATAAGACCATTGCCGTGCTACCCATCTATCTACATAAAACCAGTGCCACCCACCCCATCTCTCTAAATAAAACCAGTGCCATCTTCCTCATCTATCTACATAAGACCACTGCCATCCTACCCATCCATCTACATAAAACCAGTGCCGTCCTCCCCAACTAAGTACATAAAACCAGTATCATCCTCTCCATCTATCTACATAAAACCAGTGCTGTCCTCCCCATCTATCTACATAAAACCAGTGCCGTCCTCGCCATCTCTCTACATAAAACCAGTGCCACCCTCCCCATCTGACTACATAAAACCAGTGCCGTCCTCTCCATCTCTCTACATAAAACCAGTGCCGTCCTACCCATCTATCTACGTAAAGCCAGTGCCGTCCTCCCCATCTAACTACATAATACCAGTGCCGTACTCTCCATCTCTCTACATAAAACCAGTGCCGTTCTCCCCATCTGACTACATATAACCAGTGCCGTCCTCTCCATCTCTCTACATAAAACCACTTTTGTCCTCCCCATCTATCTACATAAAAGCAGTGCCGTCCTCAGCATCTCTCTACATAAAACCAGTGCCGTTCTACCCATCTATCTACATAAAACCAGTGGCCCCACCCATCTATCTACATAAAACCAGTGCCATCCTCCCCATCTCTCTACATAAAACCAGTGCCGTCCTCCCCCTCCCTCTACATAAATCCACTGCCGTCCTCCACATCTCTCTACATAAAACCAGTGCTGTCCTCCCCATCTATCTACATAAAACCAGTGCCATCCTACCCACCTACCTGCATAAAACCAGTGCCGTCCTCCCCATCTATCTACAAAAAAACAGTGCTGCCCACCCATCTATCTACATAAAACAAGTGCCATCCTCCCCATCTATCTACATAAAACCAGTGCCGTCCTACCCATCTATCTACAGAAAACCAGTGCCATCCACCTGATCTATCTACATAAAACCAGTGCCGTCCTACTCATCTATCTACATAAAACCGGTGTCATCCCACCCATCTATCTACGTAAAACCAGTGCCATCCTCCCCATCTATCTACATAAAACCAGTGCCGTCCTTCCCATCTATCTACAAAAACCAGTGCCGTGCTACTGATCCATCAACATAAAACCAGTACCATCCACCCCATCTATCTACATAAAACCAGTGCAGTCTTGCCCATCTATCTACATAAAACCAGTGCCGTCCCACCCATCTATCTACATAAAACCAGTGCCACCCTACCTATCTATATAGATAATACCAGTGCCGTACTCTCCATCTCTCTCATAAAACCAGTACCGTCCTCCCCATCTGTCTACATAAAACCAGTGTCGTCCTCCGCATCTATCTAGATAAAACCAGTGCCGTCGTACCCAACGAACTAGATAAATCCAGTGCCATCCTCCCCATCTAACTACATAATACCAGTGCCGTCCTCTCCATCTCGCTACATAAAACCAGTGCCATCTTCCTCATCTATCTACATAAGACCATTGCCGTCCTACCCATCTGTCTACATAAAACCAGTGCCACCCACCCCATCTCTCTAAATAAAACCAGTGCCGTCCTACCCACCCGTCTACATAAAACCAGTGCCATCCTACCTATCCAACTACATAAAACCAGTGCCGTCCTCCCAAACTAAGTACATAAAACCAGTATCATCCTCCCCATCTATCTACATAAAACCAGTGCCGTCCTCCCCATCTAACTACATAAAACCAGCGCCTTCCTACCCATCTAACTACATAAAACCAGTGCTGTCCTACCCAACTATCTACATAAAACAAGTGCCGTTCTCCCCATCTGTCTGCATAAAACCAGTGTCGTCCTCCCCATCTCTCTACATAAAACCAGTGTCGTCCTCCCCGTCTCTCTACATAAAACCAGTGCCATCCTCTCCATCTCTCTACAAAAAAACAGTGCCGTCCTCTCCATCCCTCTACATAAAACCAGTGCCACCCTCCCCAACTGACTACATAAAACCAGTGCCGTCTTCTCCATCTCTCTACATAAAACCAGTGCCGTCCTCTCCATCTCTCTACATAAAACCAGTGCCATCTTCCTCATCTATCTACATAAGACCATTGCCATCCGACCCATCTATCTACATAAAACCAGTGCCGTGCTACTGATCTATCAACATAAAACCAGTGCCACCCACCCCATCTCTCTAAATAAAACCAGTGCCGTCCTACCCACCCGTCTACATAAAACCAGTGCCACCCTCCCCATCTGACTACATAAAACCAGTGCCGTCCTCTCCATCTCTCTACATAAAACCAGTTTTCTCCTCCCCATCTATCTACATAAAAGCGGTGCAGTCCACAACATCTCTCTACATAAAACCAGTGCCGTCCTACCCATCTATCTACATAAAACCAGTGCCGTCCTACCCATCTATCTACGTAAAGCCAGTGCCGTCCTCCCCATCTAACTACATAATACCAGTGCCGTACTCTCCATCTCTCTACATAAAACCAGTGCCACCCTCCCCATCTGACTACATATAACCAGTGCCGTACTCTCCATCTCTCTCATAAAACCAGTACCGTCCTCCCCATCTGTCTACATAAAACCAGTGTCGTCCTCCGCATCTATCTAGATAAAACCAGTGCCGTCGTACCCAACGAACTAGATAAATCCAGTGCCATCCTCCCCATCTAACTACATAATACCAGTGCCGTCCTCTCCATCTCGCTACATAAAACCAGTGCCATCTTCCTCATCTATCTACATAAGACCATTGCCGTCCTACCCATCTGTCTACATAAAACCAGTGCCACCCACCCCATCTCTCTAAATAAAACCAGTGCCGTCCTACCCACCCGTCTACATAAAACCAGTGCCATCCTACCTATCCAACTACATAAAACCAGTGCCGTCCTCCCAAACTAAGTACATAAAACCAGTATCATCCTCCCCATCTATCTACATAAAACCAGTGCCGTCCTCCCCATCTAACTACATAAAACCAGCGCCTTCCTACCCATCTAACTACATAAAACCAGTGCTGTCCTACCCAACTATCTACATAAAACAAGTGCCGTTCTCCCCATCTGTCTGCATAAAACCAGTGTCGTCCTCCCCATCTCTCTACATAAAACCAGTGTCGTCCTCCCCGTCTCTCTACATAAAACCAGTGCCATCCTCTCCATCTCTCTACAAAAAAACAGTGCCGTCCTCTCCATCCCTCTACATAAAACCAGTGCCACCCTCCCCAACTGACTACATAAAACCAGTGCCGTCTTCTCCATCTCTCTACATAAAACCAGTGCCGTCCTCTCCATCTCTCTACATAAAACCAGTGCCATCTTCCTCATCTATCTACATAAGACCATTGCCATCCGACCCATCTATCTACATAAAACCAGTGCCGTGCTACTGATCTATCAACATAAAACCAGTGCCACCCACCCCATCTCTCTAAATAAAACCAGTGCCGTCCTACCCACCCGTCTACATAAAACCAGTGCCACCCTCCCCATTTGACTACATAAAACCAGTGCCGTCCTCTCCATCTCTCTACATAAAACCAGTTTTCTCCTCCCCATCTATCTACATAAAAGCGGTGCAGTCCACAACATCTCTCTACATAAAACCAGTGCCGTCCTACCCATCTATCTACATAAAACCAGTGCCGTCCTACCCATCTATCTACGTAAAGCCAGTGCCGTCCTCCCCATCTAACTACATAATACCAGTGCCGTACTCTCCATCTCTCTACATAAAACCAGTGCCACCCTCCCCATCTGACTACATATAACCAGTGCCGTCCTCTCCATCTCTCTACATAAAACCACTTTTGTCCTCCCCATCTATCTACATAAAAGCAGTGCCGTCCTCAGCATCTCTCTACATAAAACCAGTGCCGTTCTACCCATCTATCTACATAAAACCAGTGGCCCCACCCATCTATCTACATAAAACCAGTGCCATCCTCCCCATCTCTCTACATAAAACCAGTGCCGTCCTCCCCCTCCCTCTACATAAATCCACTGCCGTCCTCCACATCTCTCTACATAAAACCAGTGCTGTCCTCCCCATCTATCTACATAAAACCAGTGCCATCCTACCCACCTACCTACATAAAACCAGTGCCGTCCTCCCCATCTATCTACAAAAAAACAGTGCTGCCCACCCATCTATCTACATAAAACAAGTGCCATCCTCCCCATCTATCTACATAAAACCAGTGCCGTCCTACCCATCTATCTACAGAAAACCAGTGCCATCCACCTGATCTATCTACATAAAACCAGTGCCGTCCTACTCATCTATCTACATAAAACCGGTGTCATCCCACCCATCTATCTACGTAAAACCAGTGCCATCCTCCCCATCTATCTACATAAAACCAGTGCCGTCCTTCCCATCTATCTACAAAAACCAGAGCCGTGCTACTGATCCATCAACATAAAACCAGTACCATCCACCCCATCTATCTACATAAAACCAGTGCAGTCTTGCCCATCTATCTACATAAAACCAGTGCCGTCCCACCCATCTATCTACATAAAACCAGTGCCACCCTACCTATCTATATAGATAATACCAGTGCCGTACTCTCCATCTCTCTCATAAAAACAGTACCGTCCTCCCCATCTGTCTGCATAAAACCAGTGTCGTCCTCCCCATCTATCTAGATAAAACCAGTGCCGTCGTACCCAACGAACTAGATAAATCCAGTGCCATCCTCCCCATCTAACTACATAATACCAGTGCCGTCCTCTCCATCTCTCTACATAAAACCAGTGCCATCTTCCTCATCTATCTACATAAGACCATTGCCGTCCTACCCATCTATCTACATAAAACCAGTGCCACCCACCCCATCTCTCTAAATAAAACCAGTGCCGTCCTACCCACCCGTCTACATAAAACCAGTGCCATCCTACCCATCCAACTACATAAAACCAGTGCCGTCCTCCCAAACTAAGTACATAAAACCAGTATCATCCTCCCCATCTATCTACATAAAACCAGTGCCGTCCTCCCCATCTAACTACATAAAACCAACGCCTTCCTACCCATCTAACTACATAAAACCAGTGCTGTCCTACCCAACTATCTACATAAAACAAGTGCCGTTCTCCCCATCTGTCTGCATAAAACCAGTGTCGTCCTCCCCATCTCTCTACATAAAACCAGTGTCGTCCTCCCCGTCTCTCTACATAAAACCAGTGCCATCCTCTCCATCTCTCTACAAAAAAACAGTGCCGTCCTCTCCATCCCTCTACATAAAACCAGTGCCACCCTCCCCAACTGACTACATAAAACCAGTGCCGTCTTCTCCATCTCTCTACATAAAACCAGTGCCGTCCTCTCCATCTCTCTACATAAAACCAGTGCCATCTTCCTCATCTATCTACATAAGACCATTGCCATCCGACCCATCTATCTACATAAAACCAGTGCCGTGCTACTGATCTATCAACATAAAACCAGTGCCACCCACCCCATCTCTCTAAATAAAACCAGTGCCGTCCTACCCACCCGTCTACATAAAACCAGTGCCACCCTCCCCATCTGACTACATAAAACCAGTGCCGTCCTCTCCATCTCTCTACATAAAACCAGTTTTGTCCTCCCCATCTATCTACATAAAAGCAGTGCCGTCCTCAGCATCTCTCTACATAAAACCAGTGCCGTTCTACCCATCTATCTACATAAAACCAGTGGCCCCACCCATCTATCTACATAAAACCAGTGCCATCCTCCCCATCTATCTACATAAAACCAGTGCCGTCCCACCCATCTATCTACATAACACCAGTGCCATCCTCCCCATCTCTCTACATAAAACCAGTGCCGTCCTCCCCCTCCCTCTACATAAATCCACTGCCGTCCTCCACATCTCTCTACATAAAACCAGTGCTGTCCTCCCCATCTATCTACATAAAACCAGTGCCATCCTACCCACCTACCTACATAAAACCAGTGCCGTCCTCCCCATCTATCTACAAAAAAACAGTGCTGCCCACCCATCTATCTACATAAAACAAGTGCCATCCTCCCCATCTATCTACATAAAACCAGTGCCATCTTCCTCATCTATCTACATAAGACCATTGCCATCCTACCCATCTATCTACATAAAACCAGTGCCACCCACCCCATCTCTCTAAATAAAACCAGTGCCGTCCTACCCACCCGTCTACATAAAACCAGTGCCATCCTACCCATCCAACTACATAAAACCAGTGCCGTCCTCCCCATCTATCTACAAAAAAACAGTGCTGCCCACCCATCTATCTACATAAAACAAGTGCCATCCTCCCCATCTATCTACATAAAACCAGTGCCGTCCTACCCATCTATCTACAAAAACCAGTACCGTGCTACTGATCCATCAACATAAAACCAGTACCATCCACCCCATCTATCTACATAAAACCAGTGCAGTCTTGCCCATCTATCTACATAAAACCAGTGCCGTCCCACCCATCTATCTACATAAAACCAGTGCCACCCTACCTATCTATATAGATAATACAAGTGCCGTACTCTCCATCTCTCTCATAAAACCAGTACCGTCCTCCCCATCTGTCTGCATAAAACCAGTGTCGTCCTCCCCATCTATCTAGATAAAACCAGTGCCGTCGTACCCAACGAACTAGATAAATCCAGTGCCATCCTCCCCATCTAACTACATAATACCAGTGCCGTCCTCTCCATCTCTCTACATAAAACCAGTGCCATCTTCCTCATCTATCTACATAAGACCATTGCCGTCCTACCCATCTATCTACATAAAACCAGTGCCACCCACCCCATCTCTCTAAATAAAACCAGTGCCGTCCTACCCACCCGTCTACATAAAACCAGTGCCATCCTACCCATCCAACTACATAAAACCAGTGCCGTCCTCCCAAACTAAGTACATAAAACCAGTATCATCCTCCCCATCTATCTACATAAAACCAGTGCCGTCCTCCCCATCTAACTACATAAAACCAGCGCCTTCCTACCCATCTAACTACATAAAACCAGTGCTGTCCTACCCAACTATCTACATAAAACAAGTGCCGTTCTCCCCATCTGTCTGCATAAAACCAGTGTCGTCCTCCCCATCTCTCTACATAAAACCAGTGTCGTCCTCCCCGTCTCTCTACATAAAACCAGTGCCATCCTCTCCATCTCTCTACAAAAAAACAGTGCCGTCCTCTCCATCCCTCTACATAAAACCAGTGCCACCCTCCCCAACTGACTACATAAAACCAGTGCCGTCTTCTCCATCTCTCTACATAAAACCAGTGCCGTCCTCTCCATCTCTCTACATAAAACCAGTGCCATCTTCCTCATCTATCTACATAAGACCATTGCCATCCGACCCATCTATCTACATAAAACCAGTGCCGTGCTACTGATCCATCAACATAAAACCAGTGCCACCCACCCCATCTCTCTAAATAAAACCAGTGCCGTCCTACCCACCCGTCTACATAAAACCACTGCCATCCTACCCATCCATCTACATAAAACCAGTGCCGTCCTCCCCAACTAAGTACATAAAACCAGTATCATCCTCTCCATCTATCTACATAAAACCAGTGCTGTCCTCCCCATCTATCTACATAAAACCAGTGCCGTCCTCGCCATCTCTCTACATAAAACCAGTGCCACCCTCCCCATCTGACTACATAAAACCAGTGCCGTCCTCCCCATCCATCTACATAAAACCAGTGCCGTCCTACCCATCTATCTACGTAAAACCAGTGCCGTTCTCCCCATCTAACTACATAATACCAGTGCCGTCCTCTCCATCTCTCTACATAAAACCAGTGCCATCTTCCTCATCTATCTACATAAGACCATTGCCGTCCTACCCATCTATCGACATAAAACCAGTGCCACCCACCCCATCTCTCTAAATAAAACCAGTGCCGTCCTACCCACCCGTCTACATAAAACCAGTGCCGTCCTACCCACCCGTCTACATAAAACCAGTGCCATCCTACCCATCCAACTACATAAAACCAGTGCCGTCCTCCCAAACTAAGTACATAAAACCAGTATCATCCTCCCCATCTATCTACATAATACCAGTGCCTTCCTCCCCATCTATCTACATAAAACCAGTCCCATCCTTTCCATCTCTCTACATAATACCAGTGCCGTCCTCCCCATCTAACTACATAAAACCAGTGCTGTCCTACCCAACTATCTACATAAAACAAGTGCCGTTCTCCCCATCTGTCTGCATAAAACCAGTGTCGTCCTCCCCATCTCTCTACATAAAACCAATGTCGTCCTCCCCGTCTCTCTACATAAAACCAGTGCCATCCTCTCCATCTCTCTACAAAAAAACAGTGCCTTCCTCTCCATCTCTCTACATAAAACCAGTGCCACCCTCCCCAACTGACTACATAAAACCAGTGCCGTCCTCTCCATCTCTCTACATAAAACCAGTTTTGTCCTCCCCATCCATCTGCATAAAAGCAGTACCGTACTCTCCATCTCTCTCATAAAACCAGTACCGCCCTCCCCATCTTTCTGCATAAAACCAGTGTCGTCCTCCCCATCTATCTAGATAAAACCAGTGCCGTCGTACCCAACGAACTAGATAAAACCAGTGCGATCCTCCCCATCCAACTACATAATACCAGTGCCGTCCTCTCCATCTCTCTACATAAAACCAGTGCCATCTTCCTCATCTATCTACATAAGACCATTGCCGTCCTACCCATCTATCTACATAAAACCAGTGCTGTGCTACTGATCCATTAACATAAAACCAGTGTCGTCCTCCCCATCTATCTACATAAAATCAGTGCAGTCCACCCCATCTATCTACATAAAACCAGTGCCGTCCTCCCCATCTAACTACATAAAACCAGTGCCATCCTCCCCAACTAAGTACATAAAACCAGTATCATCCTCCTCATCTATCTACATAAAACCAATGCCGTCCTCCCCATCTATCAACATAAAACCAGTGCCATCCTTTCCATCTCTCTACATAATAACAGTGCTGTCCTCCCCATTTAACTACATAAAACCAGCGCCGTCCTACCCATCTACCTACATAAAACCAGTGCTGTCCTACCCAACTATCTACATAAAACAAGTGCCGTTCTCCCCATCTGTCTGCATAAAACCAGTGTCGTCCTCCCCATCTGTCTACATAAAACCAGTGTCGTCCTCCCCGACTCTCTACATAAAACCAGTGCCACCCTCCCCAACTGACCACATAAAACCAGTGCCGTCTTCTCCATCTCTCTACATAAAACCAGTTTTTTCCTCCCCATCTATCTACATAAAAGCAGTGCCGTCCTCAACATCTCTCTACATAAAACCAGTGCCGTCCTACCCATCTATCTACATAAAACCAGTGCCATCCTCTCCATCTCTCTACATAAAACCAGTGCCGTCCTCTCCATCTCTCTACTTAAAAACAGTGCCATCTTCCTCATCTATCTACATAAGACCATTGCCATCCGACCCATCTATCTACATAAAACCAGTGCCGTGCTACTGATCCATCAACATAAAACCAGTGCCACCCACCCCATCTCTCTAAATAAAACCAGTGCCGTCCTACCCACCCGTCTACATAAAACCACTGCCATCCTACCCATCCATCTACATAAAACCAGTGCCGTCCTCCCCAACTAAGTACATAAAACCAGTATCATCCTCTCCATCTATCTACATAAAACCAGTGCCGTCCTCCCCATCTATCTACATAAAACCAGTGCCGTCCTCTCCATCTCTCTACATAAAACCAGTGCCGACCTTTCCATCTATCTACACAAAACCACTGTTGTCCTCCCCATCTACCTATATAAAACCAGTGCCGTCCTCTCTATCTCTCTACATAAAACCAGTGCCGTCCTACCCATCTATCTACGTAAAACCAGTGCCGTGTTCTCAATCTCACTACATAAAACCAGTGCCATCCTCCCCATCTCTCCAAATAAAACCTGTGCCGTCCTACCCACCCGTCTACATAAAACCAGTGCCATCCTCCCCATCTAACTACATAATACCAGTGCAGTCCTCTCCATCTCTCTACATAAAACCAGTGCCGTCCTACCTATCTATCTACATAAAACCAGTGTCGTCCACCCCATCTGTCTACATAAAACCAGGGCCGTCCTCCCCATCTGTCAACAGAAAACCACTGCTGTCCCACCCATCTATCTACATAAAACCAGTCCTGTCCTCTCCATCTCTCTACATAAAACCAGTGCCACCCTACCCATCTATATACATAATACCAGTGCCGTACTCTCCATTTCTCTCATAAAACCAGTACCTTCCTCCCCATCTGTCTGCATAAAACCAGTGTCGTCCTCCCCATCTATCTAGATAAAACCACTGCCGTCGTACCCAACGAACTAGATAAAACCAGTGCCATCCTCCCCATGTAACTACATAATACCAGTGCCGTCCTCTCCATTTCTCTACATAAAACCAGTGCCATCTTCCTCATCTATTTACATAAGACCATTGCCGTCTTACCCATCTATGCACATAAAACCAGTGCCGTGCTACTGATCCATCAACATAAAACCAGTGCCATCCACCCCATATCTCTAAATAAAACCAGTGCCGTCCTACACACCCGTCTACATAAAACC
This sequence comes from Mobula birostris, assembly GCF_030028105.1. Lineage (NCBI taxonomy): Eukaryota > Metazoa > Chordata > Chondrichthyes > Myliobatiformes > Myliobatidae > Mobula > Mobula birostris. Next base: position 67,282 of record NW_027275039.1, read on the forward strand.
AGTGCCGTCCCACCCATCTACCTACATAAAACCAGTGCCACCCTACCTATCTATATAGATAATACCAGTGCCGTACTCTCCATCTCTCTCATAAAACCAGTACCGTCCTCCCCATCTGTCTGCATAAAACCAGTGTCGTCCTCCCCATCTATCTAGATAAAACCAGTGCCGTCGTACCCAACGAACTAGGTAAAACCAGTGCCATCTTCCTCATCTATCTACATAAGACCATTGCCGTCCTACCCATCTATCTACATAAAACCAGTGCCGTCCTCCCCAACTAAGTACATAAAACCAGTATCATCCTCCCCATCTATCTACATAATACCAGTGCCGTCCTCCCCATCTATCTACATAAAACCAGTGCCATCCTTTCCATCTCTCTACATAAAAGCAGTGCCGTCCTCCCCATCTAACTACATAAAACCAGTGCTGTCCTACCCAACTATCTACATAAAACAAGTGCCGTTCTCCCCATCTGTCTGCATAAAACCAGTGTCGTCCTCCCATCTCTCTACATAAAACCAGTGTCGTCCTCCCCGCCTCTCTACATAAAACCAGTGCCCTCCTCTCCATCTCTCTACAAAAAAACAGTGCCGTCCTCTCCATCTCTCTACATAAAACCAGTGCCACCCTCCCCAACTGACTACATAAAACCAGTGCCGTCCTCTCCATCTTTTTACATAAAACCAGTTTTGTCCTCCCCATCCATCTGCATAAAAGCAGTGCCGTACTCTCCATCTCTCTCATAAAACCAATACCGCCCTCCCATCTGTCTGCATAAAACCAGTGTCGTCCTCCCAATCTATCTAGATAAAACCAGTGCCGTCGTACCCAACGAAGTAGATAAAACCAGTGCGATCCTCCCCATCCAACTACATAATACCAGTGCCGTCCTCTCCATCTCTCTACATAAAACCAGTGCCATCTTCCTCATCTATCTGCATAAGACCATTGCCGTCCTACCCATCTATCTACATAAAAGCAGTGCTGTGCTACTGATCCATTAACATAAAACCAGTGTCGTCCTCCCCATCTATCTACATAAAATCAGTGCAGTCCACCCCATCTATCTACATAAAACCAGTGCCGTCCTCCCCATCAAACTACATAAAACCAGTGCCGTCCTCCCCAACTAAGTACATAAAACCAGTATCATCCTCCCCATCTATCTACATAATACCAATGCCGTCCTCCCCATCTATCTACATAAAACCAGTGCCATCCTTTCCATCTCTCTACATAATACCAGTGCCGTCCTCCCCATTTAACTACATAAAACCAGCGCCGTCCTACCCATCTACCTACATAAAAGCAGTGCTGTCCTACCCAACTATATACATAAAACAAGTGCCGTTCTCCCCATCTGTCTGCATAAAACCAGTGTCGTCCTCCCCATCTGTCTACATAAAACCAGTGTCGTACTCCCCGTCTCTCTACATAAAACCAGTGCCATCCTCTCCGTCTCTCTACAAAAAAACAGTGCCGTCCTCTCCATCTCTCTACATAAAACCAGTGGCCCCACCCATCTATCTACATAAAACCAGTGCCATCCTCCCCATCTATCTACATAAAACCAGTGCCGTCCCACCCATCTATCTACATAACACCAGTGCTGTCCTCCCCATCTATCTACATAAAACCAGTGCCATCCTACCCACCTATCTACATAAAACCAGTGCCGTCCTCCCCATCTATCTACAAAAAACCAGTGCTGTCCACCCATCTATCTACATAAAACCAGTGCCATCCTCCCCATCTATCTACATAAAACCAGTGCCGTCCTACCCATCTATCTACAAAAACCAGTGCCGTGCTACTGATCCATCAACATAAAACCAGTACCATCCACCCCATCTCTCTAAATAAAACCAGTGCCATCCTACCCACCCATCTACGTAAAACCAGTGCCATCCTACCCATCTAACTACAAAAAACCAGTGCCGTCCTCCTCATCTAACTACATAAAACTAGTGCCGTCCTTTCCATCTCTCTACATAAAAGCAGTGTTGTCCTCCCCATCTATCTACATAAAACCAGTGCAGTCTTGCCCATCTATCTACATAAAAACAGTGCCGTCCCACCCATCTATCTACATAAAACCAGTGCCACCCTACCTATCTATATAGATAATACCAGTGCCGTACTCTCCATCTCTCTCAGAAAACCAGTACCGTCCTCCCCATCTGTCTGCATAAAACCAGTGTCGTCCTCCCCATCTATCTAGATAAAACCAGTGCCGTCGTACCCGAACGAACTAGATAAAACCAGTGCCATCCTCCCCATCTAACTACATAATACCAGTGCCGTCCTCTCCATCTCTCTACATAAAACCAGTGCCATCTTCCTCATCTATCTACATAAGACCATTGCCGTCCTACCCATCTATCGACATAAAACCAGCGCCACCCACCCCATCTCTCTAAATAAAACCAGTGCCGTCCTACCCACCCGTCTACATAAAACCAGTGCCATCCTACCCATCCAACTACATAAAACCAGTGCCGTCCTCCCAAACTAAGTACATAAAACCAGTATCATCCTCCCCATCTATCTACATAATACCAGTGCCGTCCTCCCCATCTATCTACATAAAACCAGTGCCATCCATTCCATCTCTCTACATAATACTAGTGCCGTCCTCCCCATCTAACTACATAAAACCAGTGCTGTCCTACCCAACTATCTACATAAAACAAGTGCCGTTCTCCCCATCTGTCTGCATAAAACCAGTGTCGTCCTCCCCATCTCTCTACATAAAACCAGTGTCGTCCTCCCCGTCTCTCTACATAAAACCAGTGTCGTCCTACCCATTTATCTACATAAAAACAGTGCCATCCTAACCATCTATCTACATAAAACCATTGCCGTCCTCCTCATCTAACTACATAAAACTAGTGCCGTCCTTTCCATCTCTCTACATAAAAGCAGTGTTGTCCTCCCCATCTATCTACATAAAACCAGTGCAGTCTTGCCCATCTATCTACATAAAAACAGTGCCGTCCCACCCATCTATCTACATAAAACCAGTGCCGCCCTACCTATCTATATAGATAATACCAGTGCCGTACTCTCCATCTCTCTCATAAAACCAGTACCATCCTCCCCATCTGTCTGCATAAAACCAGTGTCGTCCTCCCCATCTAACTAGATAAAACCAGTGCCATCCTCCCCATCTAACTACATAATACCAGTGCCGTCCTCTCCATCTCTCTACATAAAACCAGTGCCATCTTCCTCATCTATCTAGATAAGACCATTGCCGTCC